>NW_026264909.1:1911491-1912267 GCF_000817695.3 Arachis duranensis
TAGTTTGCAATATCTGCAAACCATGGCACTTCCTGGATGGCAAAGAGTTGCTCATCTGGAAAGGTTTCAAAAATCTCAGTGAGAGGGAGGGACGCCCCTTCTACTGGTTCTATTCGGGACAGGTGATCTGCTACTTGGTTTTCTGTCCCTTTTCTGTCTCTTATTTCTATATCAAACTCTTGCAGAAGCAACACCCATCTTATAAGTCTGGGTTTTGAATCTTGCTTTGTAAGTAGATATTTAAGAGCAGCATGATCAATGTACACAATCACTTTTGATCCTACTAAATAGGATCTGAATTTGTCAACGGCGTAAACCACTGCAAGTAGCTCTTTTTCTGTGGTTGTGTAATTCTTCTGTGCGTCATTTAGAACACGGCTGGCACAGTAAATGACGTGCAGAAGTTTGTCATGCCTTTGTCCCAACACTGCACCAATAGCATGGTCACTGGCATCACACATCAATTCAAATGGTAATGTCCAGTCTGGTGCAGAGATGATTGGTGCTGTGACCAATCTAGCTTTTAGAGTCTCAAATGCCTGCAGACACTCCTTATCAAAGACAAATGGCATGTCAGCAGCTAGCAGGTTGCTCAAAGGTTTGGCGATTTTTGAAAAATCCTTTATAAACCTCCTATAGAATCCTGCATGCCCCAAAAAGCTTCTGATTGCCTTAACATTGGCAGGTGGTGGTAATTTTTCAATTACCTCTACCTTAGCTTGATCCACCTCTATTCCCTTGTTCGAGATTTTGTGCCCAAGGACAATTCCTTCAGT
>NW_026264909.1:1913200-1914463 GCF_000817695.3 Arachis duranensis
ACCTTGACAATCATGTCTTCAATCACGCCTGATGGGTATTTAATGGAGCCATCAGCAAGTTGAAGACATATCCTGGTTGGTTTGATTTCTTCAGTCAAACCAAGCTTTCTGATAGTAGATGCAGGTATTAGGTTGATACTTGCCCCAAGATCACATAAAGCTTGCTTGGTACAAGTACCCTCTAATGTGCATGGTATCATAAAGCTCCTGGGATCTTTAAGCTTTTCAGGTAAGCTTTTCAGAATGACTGCACTGCACTCTTCAGTGAGGTAAACTTTTTTAGTCTCCCTCCAATCCTTCTTATGACTTAAGATCTCTTTCATGAACTTAGCATAAGAGGGTATTTGCTCAAGTGCTTCTGCAAACAGAATCTTTATTTCAAGAGTTCTGAGATAGTCTGCAAAGCGGGCAAACTGCTTATCCTGTTCCGCTTGCGGAGTTTTTGAGGATAAGGCATTTTGGCTTTGTATTCCTTAACCTTAGTTGCTGCAGGTTTATTGCCTGTAGAAGTGGGTTGGGAAGCCTTTTTAGAAGGGTTGTTATCAGCACTTGTATGTGACTGATCTCCCACTGGCGTTTGAATGCCAGGGGTGGAAGCTGGAGAGGCGTTAGACGCCATCTCCTTATCCGTCACTGGCGTCTAAATGCCAGAACTGTGCTCCCCTTGGGCGTTCAACACCGGATTCATGCTTGTTTCTGGCGTTGAACGCCAGGAATGAGCATGGGCTGGGCGTTCAGCGCCAGCCTTATTCCTCTCTGGGCTCTGATTGTCCTCAGAGGGATTTTGAGTAGCCATTTGCTCATTTCTTGGCTTCCTGCTGCTTTGAAGTGAGGTATTTAATGTTTTCCCACTTCTTAATTGAACTGCTTGGCATTCTTCTATTATTTGCCTTGATAGTTGCCTCTCTGTTTGCTTTAACTGTACTTCCATATTCCTGTTAGCCATTCTTGTTTCCTGTAGTATTTCCTTGAATTCGGCTAGCTGCTTGGTTAGAAAGTCTAATTGCTGATTGATTTCATTAACCTGATCCACAGGACTGAGTTCAGCAGTTACTGTTTTAGCTTCTTCTTTCATGGAAGGTCCACTGCTTAGGTACATATGCTGATTCTGGCAACTGTATCAATAAGCTCTTGAGCTTCTTCAATTGTTTTTCTCATATGTATAGATCCACCAGCTGAGTGGTCTAAAGAAATCTGAGCTTTTTCTGTAAGCCCATAGTAGAAGATGTCTAATTGCACCCACTCTGAAAACATTTCAGAGGG
>NW_026264909.1:1914641-1915588 GCF_000817695.3 Arachis duranensis
TATGTATGTTGATATTATTTATTTTATAAAAAAAAATTATTTTATAAAATAAAATAAAAACGAAATAAATAAAAGAAATTAAAAATATTTTGAAATTGAAATCTAAATTTTTATATAAAATTTTTCGAAAATGTAGTTCAAAATTAGTTAGAAAAGATATTTTTTTTTGAATTTTGAATTTTATGATGAAAGAGAAAAACACAAGACTTAAAATTTTTAGATCCAATGCTCCTTATTTTCAAAAATTTTGGAGGAAAAACACCAAGGAACACCAAACTTAAAAATTTTAAGATCAAAACACAAGAAAGACTCAAGAACACCTTGAAGATTCACAAGAACACCAAGAACAAAAGAAAGAATACCAAACTTAAAATTTTTAGAAAACCAAGATAAATTTTCGAAAATTAAAGAAAAATTAACAAGGAAACACCAAACTTAGAGTTTGGCACAAGATTCAATCAAAGAAAAATTATTTTTGAAAAAGATTCCAAAGAAGATACCCAATTATCAAGAACAACTACTAATGCTCCAGCCAATTGGGCAGTAACTTCAGTGTTGATTTTAAAGATGTATTATATTTATGGATAGAAGTATAAATTTTTGAAAGTTAATGTTTTGAAAAAGCACAAGAAAAACAAGAAAAGACACAGAACAAGAAAAACTTAAGATCAAACAAGAAAAATGAACAAGAACAACTTAAAGATCAATGAAGAACAAAGAACACAAAGTCGAAAATTAAAGGAAAATATAAAATATGCAATTGACACCAAACTTAAAACAAAACACTAAACTCACGAAAAAAATTGAAAATTGATAGATAAAAATAATAATTTTGAAAAATTCTTTTTGAAAAGGGAATAAAGGACTCAAGATTTAATGACTCTGTAGCAACAAAAATAAATTATTCCTAATCTAAGAAATAAAATAAACCTTTAGTTTGTTCAAAC
>NW_026264909.1:1915657-1962603 GCF_000817695.3 Arachis duranensis
TTTGTGATCCGTACAACTAACCAGCAAGTGCACTGGGTCGTCCAAGTAATACCTTACGTGAGTAAAGGTCGATCCCACGGAGATTACTGGTTTGGAGCAGACTATGTTTATTTTATTAATCTTAGTAAGGATGTCAATAAGATTAATTGGATTTAATTGTAAGAAGTCAAAGTATTTGGAATAAGAAATTGTTACTTTATTAATGGAGAATCTGTTGGAGTTTTGGAGATGCTTTGTCCTCTGAATTCCTGCAATGTAATATTCAACTCAATTGTTTATAAAGTTCCATCCATGGCAAGCTGTATGTAGGGTGTCACCATTGTCAGTGGCTACTTCCCATGCTCTCAGTGAAAACGGTCCAGATGCTCTGTCACAGCACGGCTAATTAGCTGTCGGTTCTCGATCATGTTGGAATAGGATCCATTGATCCTTTTGCGTTTGTCATCACGCCCAGCAATCGCGAGTTTGAAGCTCGTCACAGCCATTAAATCCTTGAATCCTACTCAGAATACCACAGATAAGGTTTAGACTTTCCGGATCCTCAAGAATAGCCGCCATCAATTCTAGCTTATACCACGAAGATTCTGATTAAAGAAGCTAAGAGATGCTCATTCAATCTGATATAGAACGGAGGTGTTTGTCAGGCACACGTTCATGGATTGAGGAAGGTGATGAGTGTCACGGATCATCACCTCCTTCACAATTAAGCGCAAGTGAACATCTTAGATAGGAACACACGCGTGTTTGAATGAAATAGAAATAATTGCATTAATTCATTGAGACGCTGCAGAGCTCCTCACCCCGAACAATGGAGTTTAAAGACTCATGCCGTCAAAGTGTATAAAATTCAGATCTGAAAATGTCATGAGGTACAAGATAAGTCTCTAAAAGTTGTTTAAATAGTAAACTAGTAACCTAGGTTTACAGAATATGAGTAAACTAAGATAATTGGTGCAGAAATCCACTTCTGGGGCCCACTTGGTGTGTGCTAGGGCTGAGACTTAAGCTTCTCACGTGCCTGGACACCAAACTGCAACATGGCTATCCACGAGCTGAGGCTTTACTTGGAGTTGAACTCCAAGTTATAACGTGTTTTGGGCGTTCAACACCGGATCATGACGTGTTTCTGGCGTTTAACTCCAGACAGCAGCATGTACTTGGCGTTCAACGCCAAGTTACGTCGTCTATCTTCGCGCAAAGTATGGACTATTATATATTGCTGGAAAGCCCTGGATGTCTGCTTTCCAACGCCATTTAGAGCGCGGCAATTGAACTTCTGTAGCTCCAAAAAATCCATTCCGAGTGTAGGGAGGTCAGGATCCAATAGCATCAGCAGTCATTTTTCAGCCTAACTCAGATTTTTGCTCAACTCCCTCAATTTCACCAGAAAATACCTGAAATCACAGAAAAACACACAAACTCATAGTAAAGTCCAGAAATATAATTTTTGCCTAAAAACTAATAATATTCTACTAAACACTAATTAAAACATACTAAAATCTACATGGAATTACCCCCAAAAAGCGTATAAAATATCCGCTCATCAGTTTTGCACTTCAGCTTTGAGGTGCGTGAATTGGTGTCAAGCTCAATTTAAAGGATCTCGGAAGCTGTTTGGTCACTGCAGTAAGAATTCGGATTACTCATCACCCGACTGGACCAATGTAGATCAAGACAAAGACGGGTGTAGAAGAAAAGTTTGGGATCCTGGAGTCTATTCTGATATTCATCACCCCGGGAGTCTGAAAATCTGTTTGAAGCTGCTCAGAAGCTTCACATGCCTAGTTTGGGACCCCGGAGGCTGTTGGCATTCCAAGCATTGGTGGAGATTTTTGGACGAATTCAAACATAAGCCACCATAACAGGAAGCTTATCCAATGTCCAACTTAAGGACTTTAACTAAAAGTGCTAGGTGGGAGACAACCCACCATGGTATGATCGTCCCTTTTTCAGCTTTCACTTTTGTCTATTTTTTTTATTCTTGAGTTTTGATTGAACCTGGAATTTTGCATAACATTCATGGCATCTGCATTTGCATCTTTTTCTGCATAAAAAAAAGCGTGGGACGCGACCGCATCACTCATGCAATCGCGTCAGTTGCGATGAAACCCCCCCCCCCGCGCGCGCGTGCGATCGCGTCAGTTGCGATAAAATACCTCCCACGCGTCCGCGTCAATCACGCGGTCGCGTGACCTGGAAATCGGCGTAAAGATCCAACGCCCAGAAAGTTGGGCTGGAATCGTGTGGCCATTGTGCCTTTCGCACAAAAGACTCACGCGATTGCGTCCTTGACGCGATCTCGTCACATGCACATATACTAATCCCACGCGACAACGTGAGCGACGTGATCGCATCGCACGGATTGCACACCACCCCAAAGGAGACAGAGAGTTGCACTGACATGACGCTGAAATCGTGCGTGTAGCACAATTTCAAGCGACGCGATCGCATGCCTCAGGCGATCGCGTCACCCCCTCTTCTACCCGTTCCACGCGATCGCACGACCCAAGCGATTGCGTCATCCCCATTTCACCCCAGCCACATGACCGTGTGCCCCACGCGATCGCGTGGATTTGAATTATAACCCCCCTGTCACGCGAACCCTATCAGTCATGCCCCCTTCCTCCCGAAACCACCCTCACCCCTGTCCCAACCTCCTACCCCCTACCCCTACCTGTCCCGAAGATCCTGCCCCCTAACCCGCTGCCACCGCCGCTGCGCCGGACGCCACCCCCAGTCGCCTCTCTGCCCCATTCTCCTTCTTAGCCCACCAGGTTCCGAATCACGTCCCCTTCTATCCATTCGTAGTTCGTTCATATTTTTCTGTTTCTGTTCATCCTTAGGATAGATAAATATGCATGCTGTAGTGGATTTTTAGGTTGTTAGGTAGCTTAGGCTGTGGTTAGTGGATTTAGGTCTGTTTACTTGCACCGTTCGTGTTTATTGCTTTATGTTTTTGCAATCTTGCTGCTCTGATGTTAGTTCATATGCTACAAATCCTTATTTCATGTTGCTCTTTACACTGAATTTTCCTGATTATATTCCTTATATGTAATTGCAAGCTTTAATTTTAATTCATATGAACTATTTGATTGCTGTTTATTTTTCGGGAATATCAAATTTTAGCCAGAATGCTGCCCAAATTTCTGCAAAACGTTCTCATTCATGTTTTGGTTTGGCATTTTGAACTCTATTTTCCTCTGATTTACCCAAACCATTTCATGAATGCCAAGGCAAGCTTCATTATCCTTTTTGATTTCCTGGTTCATAAACTGCATCTGTGATGTTTGATTCCAATTTTTACTTCCTTTATATCTACTTGAATCAGCATCAACCTGTTTTCCTTGTTTGGTTATGAGTTACTTATAGTTCCTACCTGTGAATCCTTGTTACCTGGAATTTTTCATTATGTCACTTACCTTAACCCAATTTTTATCCTACTGACTTACTAATTCTAATTTCCTAAACTCTTTTTCAACACTAACCAAACTAACCTTTTAAAACATTTTCTCTAGCTTTTCACTTTCTTTTAACCTTCTAACCATGGCATAATGATAATTTTTCTATTTAACATGAATTCAATTACATTTTGGATTGTGAATTTTTCCTTTTGAACTTTTCACTCCTATACAATCCTTAATGCACATTTAAAAAACTCATTTTCCTTTTTTTATTTCTCCCTTGCCATTTTGTGTTTTCTTTGACTATATGCCTATTTGCTTTCCTATTTTTATATATCCTAGTTTTCCATTTTTCAGGATGTCTGCCTCCCAGAGGAAAGGAAACGGCAAGGCTACTACTGGTAAGCGTAAAAGAGGAGAATCCTCCATGTCCATCATCGATCTGATGCATGACTCCTCTTGGAGGGAAAAGAACTTTACCCAACAGGAGAAAGCTGACCAGCTGCTCCCTGCCAATGAGCCAGTGAAATTTGCAAACCGGTACTGTGAGCTGAAGTATCCAGTGTTTGCAACCTCTAGGAACCTATACCTGGAGAAGACTCTAAAGATCCCAGGAGAACTCCAGCAATACACCACTGAGCAAATCAAACAAAGAGGGTAGTTCTTTCTGGAGAGAAATTTGGCTGAGGTGAACGCATCTTGGGTAAGAGAATTCTACTGCAACTACTTCTTGACTTCCTTGGATGCAGTACACCTAAGGGAAAAGCAGATTCTGATCACTGAAGAGGCCATAGAGGACATTCTACAACTCCCACTTAAGTCCGATCAGCCTGATGGCTACAAAAAGGCTGAGGAAGACATGCGCCTGATGAAGTTTGATTGGGATGCTGTTAAGGCGAGGATAGCCCTGGACCCGACTGTTCCTTGGGAGATGGGTCAGGACACCACCTTGCCCAAGGGAATCAAGAGGGTGTACTTAAATAATGAGGCTCGGTTATGGCATCAGATCTTGAGCAATTATGTGATGCCGAGTACTCATGAGACAAAGATTCCGGCTGCTATGATCACCCTCCTATGGTGTGTGATGGAGGGTAAGGACCTATACTTGCCACGATTTATCCGACATTATATGACCAGGGTCCACGTCCGAGGCACTCTCCCTTTTCCCTATTTGGTGACACAGCTGGGTCGTCGAGCTGACGTGCTATGGGAGGATGCCGATGAGAGACCATCGGCTGCGGACTGTAGGAAGATCATTCCTCACAGTAGGAACTTCCTAGCTTTGGGCTACAGACCACCACCCTTCACTGCTACTGATGAGATAGCCCCACCATTCGCCGGACCCTCTTCCTCCACAGCTGCCCCTGCTGCCACCTTTACACTTCCACCTGCCTCAGAGCTAGTGTACCACCTCGTGCACCGCTTGTTTCGACAGTTAGATCAGATGGAGCGCCGTAACCGGCACTAGTATGAGAGATCAGAGCGTCGCAGCAAGTGGCGCTATGAGCATCTGAAGCTGATGATCCGACAGGGCAGTGACATCCCCTCCGAGCGTGACACACCTTCAGAACCATCAGAGGAGGAGGCGGATGAGCATGAGGAGGAGACTCATTCCCAGGAGGAGACCCATCAGCAGGCAGGCACAGAGCAGGCTGCTCCCTAGGCAGAGGTTCCACATCAGATTGAGGCTGCAGATCCTGAGATCCCAATCCAGTCAGCACCTCCTCTACAGCAGCTTGATCCTCAGCCCACCACAACCGAGACTCCAGCTACTATTCGTACCAGTGATGACACCCCTTCACACCCGACTTGAATGAGCATCAGGGACGATGCTCCATTTTAAGTGTGGGGAGGTCGCCATCTCTGGCGTATTATCTTGGTGAACCACTACAGACTCTTTTCTTTTATTTTGGATATTTTTCTGTATTTTTCTTTTCTATTGTTATTTTCTGAGTACTTATATATTGCTACTTTTATGTATTTCTACTTTTTTCTGCATTTTGCATTTTTAGTTCATATTTTAGTTATTTAGTTTAGTTTGCAATTCTAACTTATTAATGGATTAATTAGTATAGCTTACCCTTTTTAGTATATGATAGTTGACTTAATTGAAAAATAAAAAGGAAGTAAGCTAAAGACTTTAACAAGATATAAACAATCCACACCTTGTATATCTAGCATTACATGTTAGTTAGTTAATAGCATTTCATCAAGGAGAAACACTAAAACCTTAAAGGCCACCTAAAACAATTTTTTTTATGAGAATAATGAGAAATTTTAACTAAACCTGCATGACATATATGAATGATATATGATTTATGAGTTTGAGAACATACAGCCTGAGTTTTGAGCTTAATTGTATGGTTACATTTAAACCATAATATTTTATTCCTGTGTGTTCTGTCCTTCTTTTGTATTCTGGTATTCTTTGCTTTGTTTTAATCTATATGTCTGATTATAGAATATAGGTACATACCAAGAGAGTGATTGAGGCCTTGTTTGATTTTAACTCACTTATCCCAAATAAAGCCTACCTTTTACATCACCCTTGTTAACCCCCTTGAGCCTTTTAATCCCTTTTGTTTTATAACCACATTACTAGCCTTAAGCAGAAAAAAATAAATTAAAAATCCCAAGTTAAATCCTTGGTTAGCTTAAGATAGAAATAGTGTAATTATTTAAGTGTGGAGAAAGTTTTTGGGATCATGGATGATAGAAACAAAGGTAGAAAAGTTGAAAAGAATAAATATATTGGGAAGCATGCTCATGTGAAATTAAACCAATTAATTACCATGTGCATTAAAAAAAAGTTATTATTTTCAATAAAGGGGATACAAAAGAATTTCCCAAAAATGCAAATTAAAGCAAATGCACATGGTATAAAAACAAAATATGAGCATGTAACATAAAAAGTGGGAATTATGGAAAAATAGGTAAAGAAGCTTTACTTTAGAAATTATGTATGTTAGGTGAGATCTTAGACTAATTAAGGATTCACTTATCAGCTCATTTAGCCTTATACATATACCCTTACCTTTACCTTGGCCACATTACAACCTTAATTAAAGACCTCATGATTTTTGGTATATCTATATTTTATAATTGTTGATTGGTTAGATGAAAAATAAAGTTATAGAAAGTAAGGATAAAAAGAAGAATAAGAGTGATTAACCCAATAAACACTGAGTGATTAGAGAGTAAACACAAAATCCAGTGAGGGTTCAATAACTCATTAACATATATCTCTGCTTAAATTACTAATTGTCTTGCAAGTTTATAAAATGTTTTTCTCTCCCATCTCAATTGTAAAAGTGCTTTATCATTATCTAAGGTTGGATATATATATATATATGATTCCTTGAGAATGTGAATTGATTTAACTACATGTAAGCTTTATATATATAAGTGAATAAAATTAGAATTGCATCATGCATTTAGTTAGTTGAAATTAGATTAGAATTGCATTGCATGGCATTCAACCACTTCAAACCTTACTTTTTACCTTGGACATAGCATGAGGACATGCTATTACTTAAGAGTGGGGAGGTTGATAAACCCATATTTTATGATATATTTTGTGCTTAATCTGAGTGATTTATTCAATCCTTCACCCACTTATTCATATTAATTGCATGGTTTTACTTTCCCTTCCTTATTATGTGATGTATATGAAAAAATATGTTTCCTATGCTTTAAAATTAATTATTTTAATTACCTTTATTTCCATTCGATGCCGTGATTAGTGTGTTGAGTAGTTTCAGATTTTCTAAGGCAGAATGACTTAAAGGATGGAAAAGGAAACGTACAAAAATGGAAGGAAAGTGCAAAACGGAGTTTTGAAGAAACTGGCATCCACTCGATCGCATGGAAGACGCGATCGCGTGCCAAGAGTGAAGAAGCAGCAACGCAGCCGCATGACTGACGCGACCGCGTGACTTGAGCGAATCGCATATGACGCGGACGCGTGACCGACGCGACCGTGTGATAAGAAAAACTCCAGATGACGCGACCGCGTGACCTACGTGGACGCGTGACAGAGGCCTCGTACCAGAATTTACAGAATACGCCCCAGCGAATTCTGAAGCCCTTTTGGCCCAGATCCAAGTACAGACATCATAGATTGGAGGTTATAAAGTGGAGGAATGCATCCATTCAGGGAGTCTCCGAATTTTTAGTCACTTTTCATGATTTAGATCTAGTCTTGAGAGAGGTTCTCTCCTCTCTCTCTTTAGGATTTAGGATTTAGGACTTCTCTTAGTTTTAGGAGTAACTCTCGATCCCAGGTTCAATGTTCTTTTACTCTATGTTATTTTTAATTTTCAGACATTTGAATGCTTGCTTGTATTAGTTCCGTTGCCTAATTGGCCTATGCCACTTTCATGATGATTTTATTATTTAATGATATTTGAGGTATTTCAGTTTATGATTGTCCCTTTTTATTATCCCCAATCTGAAGATATTGTTATTCCAGTAGATTTAATTTCTTTCCTTTTGGTTTTGGTTAAGAAATCAGTAACTCAGGAGTTATCTTTGCTCAACATAATTGATAACTGTTATCTTTGCTAATTGAACTGAACTTCAATAATCCCAACCTTTTCTTAGGAAATAAATAGGATTCGAAGGTCAACTAATTAGTCCCTTGACTTTCCTTTGCTTTAGCAAAGGTTGACTAAGTGGAATTAAGATTCAACTTTTATTATTATTGCTAAGAATAACAAAGTCTGGACTTCCAATTTCTCATACCTTGCCAAAAGTTTGCTTTACAGTATTTATTTATTTTAATTGTCATTTAAATTATTTGCCATATTTATTCCTCATTCTCAAAACCCCAATTTTACCTTTTTCATAGCCAATAATAAGAACATACCTCCCTGCAATTCCTTTAGAAGATGACCCGAGGTTTAAATACTCGGTTATCAATTTTAAAAGGGTTTGTTACTTCTGACAACCAAAACTTTTGTACGAAGGGATTTCTATTAGTTTAGAAGCTATACCTACAACGCGAATATTTTTATATATTCTTTACTAGCAAAAATCTTAACGTCAGGATACCAAACTTAAAAGTTTTAAGATTAAAACACAAAAAAGACTCAAGAACACTTTGAATACTAACAAGAACACAAAGAACAAAACTCAAAGACTCAATGAACACAAGAACATAAAAAGAACATCAAACTTAAAATTTTTAAAAAACCAAAGGGAAATTTTCGAAAATTATGAAGAAAAACAAAAGAAAACACCAAAATTCATGATTTGAAACAAGATTTGACCAAAGAAAAATTATTTTTGAAAACTTTTTGAAAGGAAAGATACCAAAAAAATTGCTATAAGGAATAAAAATAAGGACTTAAAGAAACGAAAATTTACTAAGAACATAAACACAAAGACTCAAACTAAGAACAAAAATTAAAGAAAAAAACAAAAAATTTTTTTTGAAAAGCTTTGTGATTTTTTCGAAAATTGGAGAAGAAGAAAATAAAAATAAAAGACTCAACAAGAACCCAAACAAAGACTCTCAAACAGAAAGCTAAGGATGCTTGAAAATAATTTTTTTTTGAAAAAGGTTTTTGGAAAAAGTTTTAAAATTCTTGAAAAAATAAGGAAGAAGAAAACAAAATAAAAAGACTCAAATAAAATAAAATAAAATAAATTACCTGATCTAGGGAGCAAGACAATCTGTCAGTTTGTTCAAACTCAACAATCCCCGACAACAGTGCCAAAAACTGGGTAGCACGAATCCCCATACTTTCGTACTATTATACCAGCAAGTGCACTGAGTCGTCAAGTAATACCTGAGCGAGTTAGGGTCGATCCCACGGAGATTATGGTTTGAAGCAAGCTATGGTTATCTTGTAGGTCTTAGTCAGGCAGATCAGAAGGTTGTGTTTTTATGATACGGGGAAACTATTCATAAGTTGTATTAGGAATATATTGTTTATATTAAAATCAGTAATAGGAATAGGGTAAAGGATTGGAGTTGCTTTGCCTTTCTGAATTAACTCTGGTACTACTGTCTTTTCTGCTTATGAGTGATCTTCTTCTATGGCAGGCTGTATGTGATCAACACCATGGGCCGTAGTCATTGATCTCCTCTGCTACAGATTGAACACCATTGGCCGTGGTCATCCAATTTGACGAAGGGTGAAGTGCTAGCAAGTCATTCTCCTAGCGATCCTACTCAAAGCACCACAAACAAGGTCGAATCTTCTGGATTAGAGAATGCTACTTCTTTGGATTCTAGCCTATACCACGGAGACCCTAATCTCCCCGGAAATTGGCTGAACTGGTGTCTCATGAAGTCCCCAATGAAGTTGTCAATTAATCATCTGAGAGATGTATAAACATAGCTGTTGGCTCGTGCTTTCTAGTCACGTATTCACACGAACCCAAGTAGATGCAGGTGTTTGTCAGGCATGTTCATCTTAGTGTGATGAATAGAGCTGATTGATCGATCATCGTATTCACCAAGATGAAGATTGGATATACATCTTAGAAACATATCAAACATGGATCGGAGAAGAAACAGTAATACTTTTATTAATTCATAGTACTCAGCAGGGCTCCTCCCCTTAATCTAGGAGGTTTAGAAACTCATACTGAAGTAAAAATACAATGAAAAATGTATATGATTGATGTGCAAGAGAACTATTGTCGATCTAGAATTAATCAAAATGTATATAAGTTCGTTCGTTGCTAGTATAGCCTAGATCAACAAACAATCCTCCGCATCAAAGTTTGATTTTCAAATACAAAACATATAAACCGAGAGTAGTTAAACCTCGGGTTGTTCTCCCTTGGAATGCAGTTGAAGTGCTATGCTTTCGGTTGTGGAGTCAAAATAGGGGTAGTTTCCAAATCAAAGAATGAAAGATTAAAAGAACTAAGAAATAAAAGAACTAAGGAATGATCAAAATTGAGATTAATGCAAGTGAAAAAGAAACAAGATCAAAACTAGTGAAAATGCTATAAATGCAATTAAGATCCTTGGCTTGGGAATGAGAATCCGAGGAATCCTATCATTGCCATAACCACAACTATGGTAATTATGATGAGTCAATCTCGCTTAGTCAGCCCCTAACATCGAGGAGTAAGTCAAGCATGCATAATTGACCTTAATCCATAAGTCCTAACTAACTCACCAAACTAGTTGATAAAAGGCTAGCTTTAATGGAAACAAGAGTCAACTAACTCCCCAAGAATTACCATTAAATGTCGGACATTATGACTCTAGTATCCTAGAAATCCAAACCCCAACCCAAGGTGTGAAAACCTACTCAAAATTACTAAGTGGCATTTTCGCAAACACCTTGTGTGCATAAAAGTGAGACATGGAAAATTGCAAGGAAAAAATAAAGAACTATAACCAACTATCAACAAAACCAAGTATAAACAAGCAATCAAACATAAAGGAAGCATGAAACATTAAATTCATCAATCAAAACTTCAAGAACTCAAAATGCAATTATGAACAAAGTAACTTGAACCAAAAGGAATGAAGGTAAAAGTGCTTTAATTAAAGAGGAAATTGAGAGTACTTATAATTAAAGAAGCAAAATTTCTAAATCAAAGCTTGCTTTAAAATGCTACAATGAAGATGAAAATGAAATCCTAAGAGAGTAATGCTACACTACTTCTACTCCTACTCCTAATTACTTTATAAAAACTATCTCAGTGAGCTCTCTTGATAAGTGTTGAATTCCCCTTCATATAGCATCCAAATTCAGCCTTGAAGCCTTCCAAAATGGGCCAAGAGGCCTTAGAAATCGTGAAGCACGTGTCTCTTTAATAAAATCACGTGAAGGATCCTGTGCATACGCACAGATGTGTACATCCGCACACTTGGCTGAAAGTTGACCTGTGAGTACGCACAGGTGCTTGTGTGCATGCACACTTCGCTGTGTGTGCTTTTCCTTGTTTTCTTCATGTTTTCTCCCTTCTATATGCTTTCTTCCACTTTTGCCTAGCCAATCGTGCCTCAATGACCTGAAATCACTCGCAAAGCATATCACGGTATCGAATGGCATAAAAGTGGAATTAATTTCACCAATTTAAGCATAAAATGCATGTTTTCACATTTAGGATCAAATTAGGGACAAAACACAAAAGTATGCTATTTGGGTGCTTAAGTGTTAGTTTATGTGCTAGAATTCATCCAAATTGAGTCAAAATATATCATCAAATATAGACTAATCAATTCTCTCACACTTAAACAATAGCATGTCCTCATGCTAAACCAACAAGGAAAATGATCAAAAGCGGTAATCAACTTATTGAATGCAACTATCTATATGCATGCACATATGTATATACTATGATAGCTATATATCTATCAATACTATATTATCTATGTAAAATTGGTGAAAACAAACAAATGAATTCCCAAGCAAGTATAGACAAATAGGGCAAAGCAAGAAAATAATCCAATGCAACCAAAATCTAGAGAATTGATTCAAATTTCAAAATGAAGCAACTTGCAAGAATTCATGATAAGAGGTATGGAACATAGAATTGAGTAATTGAACCCAAACTAGTTGTGTGTACACTCTATTACTCGGTGTCTAAGGGTCAATTCACTCAAATCTCTTCCTAATCATGCTTTTAAGGATTTGCTTTTCATCTAACAATCAACAAACATGTGATGCATGAATGCAATTATCATGAGGACTTATTAGGGTTGTAATGGGACTAGGGTAAAGGTGGGATAAATATGGCTAAGTGTACTAAAGTGATTGAATCCTTGATTAGTTTAAGTTTTCCACTCAACCTTTATCAATCCAATAACAAATACATGCAATCCTAACTTCTCATCAATTAATTTCTTACCAACACTCATGTATGCTTTATCATTCACATCCTATATGCATCTCTTATTCTCTTTTCTTTTATTTGGGGCAACTTTCATTTTCCTTTTTTTGAAGGGAAAATAAATGCATATGGTTTACTAGTTCATACAGGAATGCACTCGTTTTCCAAAATTTTCAATGAATGCCCAAAAATAAACATTTTCATTCATTACCAATGTTTCCCAAAATTCTCCCACACTTAAATGAAACACACTCCTTAACCTAAGCAAATCAAGGATACAATCTAAGGTAAATCATGGTTGTCTGCTTAAGGTTGTGATGTGCCAACAAGAACAATGGGGTAATTAAAGCTCAAAGCGGGTTAACAATGGTAAATGAAAAGGGTAGGCTATATGGGTAAAGTAAGCTTTAAACAAAGATGGCCTCAATCATGCTCAATGCAATTCAAAACATCAATCATTGGAAATAAAGAATCAAGCAAAACTAAGATTACAATCATAGAGGAGATATAGCATACAATGAACCAAATTAGTGCTTAAAATATGTAACCACTCAATATAGCTCAAAAACTCACTAGGTATTTGTTCTTTACTTTTCTATGTTCCATAAAATTCATTCAAGCAAGTTTGAAAATAATTTTCCAAATCAATTCAACAGAATTCCCTTGAAATAAAATTCTTGAAAAATTTTGTTGTTTTTCACCAAAATTATTTCCTATATGTATGTATGTTGTGATGGATGCAAATTTTTCAAAATTTTCTAGTTCTTTTCCTAATTTTCAACAAGAAAAAAAGTAACATAAACAATTAGGATCAAAATGAACTAGGCATATACTATTCACATCATCCAATCAAAATCCATATCTATACTATATACCAAGTAAAATAAAGTGCAATATGTATATATATATTATATACCAAAATACAAATATGTAGCAAAAAGTAAAGTGCTGTAAATATCTACAAAAACATAATAAAACTCAAAATAAACTAAATGAAAAGTGTTCAGGAGAGAATGTTTACACCCAAAAATCGTAGATCCTCCTCCACACTTATATCATGCATGGTCCTCCGTGCCAAAAATCGAACCGGGGGTGGTCAACTGTGAGATGCTCCACCGTCTGGAGATGGTGGATGGTGATGACGCTGATACACAATGATGGCGCTGGAAGGCTCTGCGGCGGGCTCAACTGCTGGCTCCTCAACTGCCTAGTCAGCTGGCTCTACTACTGTCTTAGCTCTCGGCTCAGCTACAGCTACTGACTCATCAACTCTCTGAACTGTAACCTCCTCAACTGTGGGCTCCTCCATTCTCTGGTCAGGGGGATCGACTGCCTGGCTAGTTTCAGCTACTGTCTCCTCCGGTACCGGCTTCTCGGTCTCGGGCTCAGGCTCTGGTGTATCTAAAGGAGGTGGCCCAGGGTCTCTACCCTCGAACTTTGCCACTATCCACTGAAAGCGGTGAGCATTGCGGCGCTCACAGCAGTGGAGGATCTGAATGATCCCCCGACCCTGCTCATAAGGCATCTGAGGTCGGGGTGTAGGTACAGGAGGTGTGGGAGGTGCTGAGGGCTCTACTGCTGATAGGGGCTCAGTCGTCTTCCTCTTGTCCTATGGCGGTCCCTCATAGTCGTCGTATGGGAGGAATGGCTTCTTGCTAATGAAGACAGACATCTGGTCTGTCGGGCGTCTCTCCACTCCAGATAAGGCGGCTAATCTGGTGATCATCGATGGGAAGAGAATGTTGTATTTTTGTTGTTGAGTCACCTTCTACATCGAGTCTCGAATAAGGGGAAGAATAGAGCTCCTATTCCCCTCCAGAATAGCCCAAAGCAAAACTGCCACACGAACACGAATGTGAGTGGCATGCGTGCTCGGGAGGGTATTGTCGACAATGATCTATTGCCAGATCCTCACCTCAGGATTTAGGTCAATGCACACAATGCTCTGTGGACCGCATTGTCTCCCCTGCTGTACTCCTATTTGGCATCAGGTGTTCCAATCTTTTTCAGGACGATATGCAATGACAGCTTGCCTGATGTCAATTCCTTCACTATCTGAGGGTAAGCGTTACGAGCTGGAGAAATATGCGAAATATCTAAGAGGGCCTCTAATGCATGATCAGAGGTGTCCAGTATGACACCTTTCAGAAAAACAGTTGGGGCGTCCCTCTTTAGGAGATTTCCGTAGAATTCTTTGACCTGGTGTTCATTTATTTCCACTGGGTCAAATTCTACAAATCTCCAATGGTAAAAATTTAGTCTGTCTTGTATTAGATCTGTATATTTCTCTGGTAAGTTCAACATCCTTTCATAGTGAAAGGCTTTTGATTCTATTTTCTTATGCTGTTCTTGGGCTTCTGCATTAATGAACATGTTCGGTTGAGTTCTCGGAGGTGCAGGAGGAGGACGAGCCAAAGGGTTGGCTTTTTCCTTTCCTTTGCGAGGCATCCTAAAAAAGACAAAAACTGAATACAACTCAGGAGAAGTAGATAGAAATCACAGAAACAAAGAGGAAATAGTCAAACAATGTAAGTTAGAGCCAATAAGATCTACAAACATTCAATTAAGGGAAAACAGTTATAAACAGTTAAATGCTCAAGAAGAATATATATTTCCCATAGTCATGCAACTTAAGTAAAAAATGAAGGAATGAACAACAATTGAAGCATACATACGACTTAGGTGTACAATGGAAGTGAATTGACTTGAGAGAAGTTGATTATTGCAGTTTTGCAATTAAAGTTGGAAGACTTAACAAAAATTGGCATAAAAGGCAATAATCAATGCAACAGTGGGAGTATGCACTTATTCATGTTGAGAGGTGAAAGACAATCAAACGCATACAACCCTTGTTCAGAAAGCAATAAGCTGAAAGAGTTCAATTTGAATTGCTCAAAAACTTGCAGAAAAATAAGTGGCTATGCATGTGATTATCTATGTTCAGAAACTTCATGAATAGGCAACAGCATCAATTCACTGCACAAAATCAGATTATTCACTTTTAATGTACCAAACAAGATGGTCACAACTGTAGAGTCACTTCAGTTTGGTCTTTTAAGCAAAATCAGCAACCAAGTGCATAACTAACAAATTGTCAACTAAAGTATGATATGCACAGCAAAAGTTAACATCAAACGAAATAATTACAACTATAAATTTCAAGTTCGGTTTGATGTTCAAGCAGAAATTGCACAAGGTACATAGCCATAATCCAAGCTCAAGCATCATCAAAATTAATAGGAAGCTACACAAATATAAATTAAACTGCCTAATGAAAACAAAATTCGAAGCACATGTTGATCAGATAAGAGAATCAAATAAAAAATAATCATTCAGGCGATTTGTCAAGCATATTATCTGCAGAACCTAAAAGCAGCATTCACAGTACAAAGTAGCAGTAAAGCAGCCTAGAAAATTCAACATAATCAGCCAACATTGAAGCATTCAATCCAGAAAACACAAGTCATCTAACCTAATGCCACCTAATAGCTAAAACAGAAATTAAAAGCAGTTAAAACAAAGAAATGCAGAAATAGGGACAGGAGAGAAGCAGGTTACAGAGAAGGAAATGGAACCTGTGATGCAGAGGAGAAGAGGGAAGAAAAAGAGTGTCGGCGAGATGGAGGGTTCGCGGCATCCCAGAAGCTCACCACTGCTGGTTCTCGCCAGAGTAGATGGTGCGAAAAGAGACTGGGCGCAGGTAGGGTTTGCGCAGAAACAAGTGAGAAATGGAGAAGAAATGGAGAAGGTGAAGAAAGGGTGAGAGAGAGGGCGGTTCGGCGACGGCGGGGTGGTGGCCGGCGGTGTAACGTCGACGGAGGTGGTGGTTGGTAGTAATAGGGTTGAATGGTTAGGGGTTAGGTTCAGAAGGAGGAAAATAAGAAAGGGTTAGTGATTGGGAAAACTGAAGCGCGAGTCCCGTTTTCGAATCAGCGTTCAAAAACTGACCTGTGCGTACGCATAGGGTAGTGTGCGGACGCACACAAGGAAGAAGGAAGAGTATGCGTGTGCACAGCAGCATGCGGGCGCTGCGAGCAGAAGGGGTGTCGCGGCATGTGCGGACGCACAAGGGTTGTGCGTGCACACAGGAGAGGCAAAAAGGGGTTGTTTCCACGCACAAGGGATGCGTGCGCTACGACCAGAAGGGGTGTCCAAAGCTGTGCGTGCGCTTTGAGCTATGCACACGCACAGGAGGGTTTTTTTTAACATAAATGGTGGCATGTGCATATGCACGCAAGGTGTGCAGACGCACAGAAAGAAAGGAAGGGGTGTACACACGCACAAGCTGTGCGTGTGCTGTGAACAGAGGGGTGTTTAGGGGTGTGCGTGCGCATGGTGCTGTGCGTACGCATAGAGTCGGAAAAACAGGGGGAATTATGCACGCGCACAAGGCTGTGCGTACGCATCGGACTCTGTTCCTGCAACTAAAATTTTTCCTCTAAGGCATCAACTATGACATCCAAAATAGGTTAACAAGTCCCAAAACATCATAAAACTCCCCAAAACACATTATTTTACTAAAATTAACGAACTACCATCAAAACAAAACTAACCAACCAAGCAAAATAATCAATTATTCAAGCATTAAAACTAAAAGAGAGAAAGTTAGAAGGGTCTTACTGACAATGGCCTAAAGTTGGTTCGGAATTTATCTCAAAATAAGATTGGTGTTGTAAGTATAGTTCCAAACCCAACAATTGACCAATATCAAATTTAAATAAAAAATGTCACAATCCATACAAAAATACCGGGAGTTTTAAATCCCAGGTCGTCTTTCCTACGAGTTGCAATTAAGTGTCATCTTATTGGCTATTAGGGGAAATGGTGGTTGATGGCATGAGATTGCAAGAAATATAAAGTGCAATGATACACGAAAACTTATCTCTCAACAAATTTCCCTTCGACAAGTATACCGAATTGTCGTCAAGTAAAAACTCACAATAGAGTGAGGTCGAATCCACAGGGATTAACGGATTAAGCAATCAATGGTTAATTGATTATCCTAGTAAGACGAATCATATTTGAGTGATAAGTAACAAGGAAATGTAAATGGCATAAAAGTAAGGAAAGCAATAAAGTGCAAGAAAGTAAATGGCACGAAAAGTAAATGTAAGAACTAAAAATAAAATGAACATTGGGATCAAGAGATATTGCAATCCTCCGGATCAAGTTCATTCTCATCTCTTCCTCAATCAATGCATTCATTGATCTCCTTGGCAATCTTAAGTGATTAGATCCCAATTCCTTGGCAACCCAATCTCTCTAAGCTTGAACAATTTCCCAATTCCTTGATTTAATTGCTCATGGGAAGAGATGAAGTTTGGTCACTGATTATACTAAACACATTCATAGATCAAAGTATTGGTAGGATTAAATGTCACAATATCCATCCAACCCCCAACCTAATCCAATGTGAGAGAGCATTTCTAGCATGATCTCCTCATTCCTCTTCCAAGTTTCCAAGGAAATTGATAAACCACTATTTTATGGTTTATCTTGTGCTTAATTGAGTGGATTTTATCAACTCTTTACCCACTTATTCATACTATTTGCATGGTTTTACATTTGCCTTCCTAATTATGTGCTTTGATTGAAAACATGCTTCTTTGGCCTTAAGTTCCATATGTTTAATCCTCTCTTATTACCATTAGATGCCTTGATATGTGTGTTAAGTGTTTTCAGATATTATAGGGCAGGAATGGCTCAGAGGATGGAAAGGAAGAATGCAAAAATGGAAGGAATACAAGAAGTTGGAGAAACTGCTAAGTTGTCTAGCCTGACCTCTTCGCACTCAAATGGCTATAACTTTAGCTATAGAGGTCCAAGCGATGTGGTTCCAGTTGCGTTGGAAAGCTAACGTCCGGAGCTTCGATTTGATATATAATATGCCATAGTTGACCTGAAGCTAGGCAATGCGAACGCGTGATTCACGCGGACGCGTCGCATCTGCGAACTTCAATCCGCGCGGTCGCGTGGGCGACGCCTCCGCGTCACTTGGCCGCGACCTGTACGGACCAAAAAGCACTGGAAGTGACTTCTGGGCTGTCTCTGACCCAGTTTTCGGTCCAGAACACACAGATTAGAGGCTCTGAAGTGGGAGAATGCATCCATTCATAATTATGCTCTCATAATTCATAATTTTAGTTTTAGATATAGTTTTTAGAGAGAGAGGTTCTCTCCTCTCTCTTAGGATTTAGGTAGGTTTTTTAGAAATTAGGATTTAATTCGACTCTTCATCAGGTTCAATATTTCCTTTACTTTATATTTATTTGTTATCTTAGATACTTTAATGCTTTTATTGGTATTTGATTTGTGTTGCCCAATTGGCTTATGAATCTTTCATGTTAGGATTATACATTATTGAGATGTTTTTTAGATTTATGATTGCAATTCAGCTTTCCACTTTTTTGGTCTTGGTTAAGAAATCACTAACTCAGGAGTTATCTTAGCTCAACATAATTGATAACTGTTATCTTTGCTAATTGAATTGAACTTCAATAATCCCAACCTTTTCTTAGGAAATAAATAGGGTTCGAAGGTCAAACTAATTAGTCCCTTGACTTTCCTTTGCTTTAGCAAAGGTTTACTAAGTGGAATTAAGATTCAACTTTCATTATTATTGATAAGAATAACTAAGTCTGGACTTCCAATTTCTCATACCTTGCCAAAGGGTTTGCTTTACAGTCGATTATTTATTTTACTTGTCATTCATCATAATTGTTCCTCATTCTTAAAACCCCCAATTTACAAACTCATAACCAATAATAAGAACATACCTCCCTGCAATTCCTTGAGAAGACGACCCGAGGTTTAAATACTTTGGTTATCAATTTATTTAGGGTTTGTTACTTGTGACAACCAAAACTTTTGTACGAAGGGATTTCTGTTAGTTTAGAAGCTATATCTACAACGCGAATATTTTTATAAATTCTTTACTAGCAAAAATCCTAACGTCAAAATGGTGCCGTTGCCGAGGAATTGCAAACGTGTGTCTTATTATTGGTTATTGTAAATATTTTTCAAAAAAAAATTTCAAAAATTATATCTTTTTTCAAAACACTTTCTTTTTGTTAGTTTCTATTTTTTGTTTTCTTCTACTACTATGAACTCTCACCCCTTTGGCTATGAGTCTGGTTACAATTATGTTGTAGGAAGAGGAAATTATAATGACAACATGCACCGTGGTTGGAACAATCAAAGATGGGAGGAGCCACAAGGATTTGATCAACCCTCATTGCAACAACCACCTCCAATGAACTATCAACAACCATTCTGTGATGCATATCAAGGCAATGGCTATGGTGAGAACTCTTTTGACTACCAACAAGACCCACTATATGCCTATGAACCCCCTCCTCCTCAATATAATTTTGAACTACCATACTCACAAGCTCCTTTCCACCAAACACCTCTGTATGACCCTAATCCATATCTACCATACCAACCACCTTATGAGCCAAATGAACCATACATAGAACCACCACCGCAATATACACCATCTCCTTATCATTATCAAAATGAACCCTCCTATCCACCCCAAACCTCCATAGAGAAAGTATTTGCCGATTTAAACTCTACTGTACAAGCTCTGGTCACCCCAATGGCTTCATGTGGAGAATCTAATGAAGAACGTAGCATGAAGAAGGCACTAGAAACTCCAGTGGACAGTAAGGAGCATGACTTTGTACTGGAACAAGTGGAGGAAGCCATAATTGTTGAAGAGGAAGAAGCGGTTGAAGACTTAGGAGATGCAGAACCTCCATGGGAAATTCAAGTCATAAAGCCTCCTTCCATGGTATTTGAAATTGATGTTGAGGAGGGTGTACAACCTCCAAGGCATGTCATAATAGAAGACTTGGAAGAGGTTAATCAAGAGATGGAGATTCAAGAAGAAGAGGCACAACCTCCCATGCCCTTGGTGTGCAATAAAGAGGAGATTAAATTGGAAGAAAGCTACTAAGAGGAAGATGTTGAAATTGAAGAAGCTTGTAAAGAGGTGGAAGATGTCAAAGAAGAGCACAAGGGAGTGGAGCTTGCACGTTCATTAAAAACACCTCCCCCTAAGTTGCCATCATCCTTCACAACATTCAAGTGGGTGAAATTCATATCCCTTAGCGGGTAAAATTCATATCCCTTAGCTTTCGAATTTCACTTGAATACGGGCTACTGGAGACGGATGGTCAACTTAGAGCTCTTTGCGACATTAAGAGTAAGAAGAAGATGGTCAGTGGTAAGATCTGTCCTGCAAGGTTCATTATGGTTGGAAGCTCAAAATTTAAAGGCAAAGGTTGGTATTGAGCTCAGCTGAATGGGTCTAGGAAGTTGTTTGGATGCTTCAGTGAGAATTCTAAAGCTGAACCACCCGGATGGAATCATGATAATCAACTTGAAGACAGGTGCAGAAACAAGATTTGGGATCCCGGAGGATATTGGATTTGCAAACATTGGTGGAGATTCCTGGATCAGTACAAGCATAAGCCACCATGACAAGGAGCTCACCAAAGGTCCAACTTAAGGACTTTAACTAAAAGTGCTAGGTGGGAGATAACCCACCATGGTATGATCGTTCTTTTTCAATTTTATTTCGTGTTGTTTATTTTTTTATTTTATTTTATTTTATTTTCATTGAACCTGGAAGTTTTCATAGCATCTACATTAACATTGCATATTGCATACTGCATAATTGCATAATAAAAAAAAGGGAAAACATGCACGCGACGCGGCAGCGTCGCTGACGCGTCCGCATCACTAGTGCGTTGGGAAGAAAAGAGTTGAACAGAGAGTCACGCGAGAGCGTGGCTAGAGGCGCGCCATTAGCATAATTTGACACCACGCGACCGCATCGCTCACGCGACCGCGTCATGTGGAACTTTGGCCTCCCACGCGACCGCGTCAACCACGCGGTCGCATGCCATGAAAATCGACGTCAAAAAGGTGCATGGCTGAAAGTTGTGTTGGAATTGGGCTGGACTCGTGCTAGAAGCCCAAGCCCTCTCACGTGAACGCGTCCCTCACGCGGCCGCGTCGTCTTTCAAAAATCACTATACATGCGATCGCGTCACCCACGCAACCGCGTCACCCATATTTTTGGTAAAATGCAATTCCAACAGAGAGTTGTGCGAATGCGAGGATGCACTCGCGCCACTAGCACAAATCAAGTGATGAGGCAACGCGGCCGTGTCACCCACGCGACCGCGTCGCCAGCGTCGCACACTTAACCTAATATTTTATCTTTTCTTCCCCAATTTTTCCTCCCTCCTTTCTTACTTACTTCTTCTTCCCTTCTTTTCCTTCTCATTCTTCTTATTTTTCATTTTCTTTTACTTAATTGCATACTTTCATTCATTGCATTATTTTCATTGGTGTTGGAATTTTATTTGGGTCATTATTTTTTCTATATTTTTGTGGATTATTTGACAATTATATATTACTTTTTAAAGGGTTGCTTGCATGTTCAATTTAATACTTTCAAATAGCTTATTTACCATGCATTCTATGTGTTTGTGAAAACGCCCGTATGGCATTGTGCACTATTTTTAAGATTTCTTTTAATCTACTACTATAAATGCTTGCTTTTCACGAAACCCTTTTTATATTTTATTAATTAAATATAATTGTTATTACAAAAATGTTGTTAGTTTGAAAGACTTGGTAATCTAACTTGGACATTGAATGCTTGATCTATGCTACTCATGCCTTTGCCAGCATGCCAATAAACATCTTGCATTTAACTGTCATCACATGTACTTACCATATTTCCATTGATGACTTTTCACATGTAGTCATAACCATGTGTTAACATCATTCTTCTTTACTGTGCATTGATTACCACCTTTCCCGCTCTTTTCCTTGCTGGATCCCCTAGCTTTACTTGTTACTTTCCTTTTTCCCCTTTCAGGATGGCCACCAAGAAGGGTAAAGAGAGAAAGCTACTCCCAAACCACCGGCAAGGAAAGGAACACAAAGAGCACTAGCTGAGGAACTACAACCCGCATCCACCTGCACATCTCAGCATGCACCGAGGACGGTGCAATCTTTAAGTGTAGGGAGGTCGATACCGATCTCCGCAGGTTAGTTAGTCCCTTCTCAACACCAATGTTAATTTGTTAATTGTTGCATTTGCATGTTTGTTTGATTTTATGCATTTAGTCACTACTTGGTTGAAGTAATATTTTCTTTTTCAAGAAATTTTTATATTTCACTAATTTAAATTGAAAAATTTTTGTTAAATATGTTTGGAAGTTGTATTTGGAACATGATTTTTAAGCCAAAGAACACACAACTTGTGAGATTTTGAGATTAATCACATGGTTACATTATTTAACCATAATATTTTATTCTTGTGTATTTTCTTCTCTATAATTGAAATCTTTACTTTGTTCCATTCTATATGTCCATTATTTAGTATATTTACATGCTTGCATATGATTGAGGCCATTGTTTGATTCTAGCTCACCACTCCCAAATTAGCCTACCTTTTACATCACCCTTGTTAGCCCCCTTGAGCCTTTAATTCCCTCTTATTCTATAAACCACAACACTAGCCTTAAGCAGAAAAACAAATTTAAAATCCCAAGTTGAATCCTTGGTTAGCTTAAGATAGAAATTGTGTAATTGTTTAAGTGTGGGAAAACTTTATGGGAACATGGATAATAGAAACAAGGTAGAAAGTTGAAAAGAATGAATTAATTCAAAATAAAATTTTTGGGAAGCATGCTCATGTGAAATCAAAATAATTGAATTATCATGTGCATATATATATATATGTATATATAATTCAGTATTTGAATAAAGGGGATACAAAAGAATTCCCCAAATGCAAAATAAAGCAATGCACATGGGACAAAATTAAAAATAATGCATGAGCATGTAACATCAAAAGTGGGAAAAATATGGGAGAATAGGTAAAGAAGCTTTGCTTTACAAAGTATGTATGTTAGGTGAGATTTTAGACTAATCAAGGATTCACTTAATTAGCTCACTTAGCCTTATATATATCCTTACCTTTACCTCAGCCCCATTACAACCCTGAAAAGACCTCATGATGTTTGCATTAGTATACTAAATATTTGTTGATTGGTTAGATGAAGAACAAAGTTTTAGAAAGCATGATTAGAGAAGATTAGAGAGACTGACCCTAGACACTTGAGAGATTTGAGCGCATATACACTACCAGTGAGGGTTCAATGGTTGATTCTATGTTCCCTGCTTTCATGAGCTATCTTCTTACGAGTTTACTTGTCTTTATTTTATATGATTTGAATTAGTGAAATCTGATTTATGTTTGTCTTGGAGAACTTATTTATTTTTAACCAATTAGGTAGAAACATTTTTGCATGTAGTTGCATTCATATAGATAGGTTGCATTTCATACATCCTACCATTCCTCTTCATCTTTATAGTTTCTCTTGAGCTTAGCATGAGGACATGCTATTGTTTAAGTGTGGGGAGGTTGATAAACCACTATTTTATGGTTTATCTTGTGCTTAATTGAGTGGATTTTATCAACTCTTTACCCACTTATTCATACTATTTGCATGGTTTTACATTTGCCTTCCTAATTATGTGCTTTGATTGAAAACATGCTTCTTTGGCCTTAAGTTCCCTATGTTTAATCCTCTCTTATTACCATTAGATGCCTTGATATGTGTGTTAGGTGTTTTCAGATATTATAGGGCAGGAATGACTCAGAGGATGGAAAGGAAGAATGCAAAAATGAAAGGAATACAAGAAGTTGGAGAAATTGCTAAGCTGTCCAGCCTGACCTCTTCGCACTCAAATGGCTATAACTTTAGCTATCGAGGTCCAAACGACGCGGTTCTAGTTGTGTTGGAAAGCTAACGTTTGGGACTTCGATTTGATATATAATATGCCATAGTTGACCTGATGCTAGGTGACGCGAACGTGTGATCTAGGTGGACGCGTCGCATCTGCGAACTTCAATCCGCGCGGCCGCGTGGGCTACACCTCCACGTCACTTGGCCGTGACCTGTACGGACCAGAAAGCGCTGGAAGTGACTTCTGGGCTATCTCTGACCCAGTTTTCGGTCCAGAACACACAGATTAGAGGCTATAAAGTGGGGGAATGCATCCATTCATAATTATGCTCTTATAATTCATAATTTTAGTTTTAGATGTAGTTTTTAGAGAGAGAGGTTCTCTCCTCTCTCTTAGGATTTAGGTAGGATTTTTAGAAATTAGGATTTAATTCGACTCTTCATCAGGTTCAATATTTCCTTTACTTTATATTTATCTCTTATCTTAAATACTTTAATGCTTTTATCGGTATTTGATTTGTGTTGCCCAATTGGCTTATGAACCTTTCATGTTAGGATTATACATTATTGAGATGTTTTTTAGATTTATGATTGTAATTTAGCTTTCCACCTTTTTGGTCTTGGTTAAGAAATCAGTAACTCAGGAGTTATCTTAGCTTAACATAATTGATAACTGTTATCTTTGCTAATTGAATTGAACTTCAATAATCCCAACCTTTTCTTAGGAAATAAATAGGATTCAAAGGTCAAACTAATTAGTCCATTGACTTTCCTTTGCTTTAGCAAAGGTTAACTAAGTGGAATTAAGATTCAACTTTCATTATTATTGATAAGAATAACTAAGTCTGGACTTCCAATTTCTCATACCTTGCCAAAGGGTTTGCTTTACAGTCAATTATTTATTTTACTTGTCATTCATCATAATTGTTCCTCATTCTTAAAACCCCCAATTTACAAATTCATAACCAATAATAAGAACATACATCCCTGCAATTCCTTGAGAAGATGACCCGATGTTTAAATACTTCGGTTATCAATTTATTTAGGGGTTTGTTACTTGTGACAACCAAAACTTTTGTACGAAGGGATTTCTGTTAGTTTAGAAGCTATATCTACAACGCGAATATTTTTATAAATTCTTTACTAGCAAAAATCCTAACGTCAGAGATCCAATTATGGAGAGCTTCTCTTCCAAGATAACTAACCAATTGGATGAAGATCGAAAGGTCTCTAGTAAAATCAAGAGAAAAGAAAGAAGAAGAAGAATGAAAACTACAATTGATCCACTAAATGCAATAGAGCTCTCTAACCCAATGAAAAGAGTTAGTTGTTCATTGCTATACTCAAACAAAAAAGGAAGAAAGTGTAGAAAAATAAAGATGAAGATTAAAACTGAAATTGAAACTTCAAAGTTCATAAATAAAAAGTACAAACTAAAATTTAACTACTATTAAGAAAAGAAGAAGAAAAAGAGAAAAGGAAGAAGAGTGTAGGTGGGGAGGGAGTCCGAAGGCCCCTCTTCAATCCCCCAGATTGATTTCAAAGTAAAAACTAAGGCCTTTATATAGGCTCTCCTAAATTACAAAATAAAATGAAATTAAAAGCAAATTACAATTAAATGAAAATTCCTACCCTAGATGCTTCTTGTGGCCTTGATTGGTTGACACTTGTGGGCTTGCTTGCTTGAGGTTGGGTGGTCCTTGAAAGAGAAGTGAATAAAGTTGAGGTCCAGGTGGTAATCGTTAGTGTTATCGTTAGCCATACCAACGCTACAAGTGTGGCGTTAGTGCTGAAGTTAGTGTGGCTAACGTCACCCTTGCTACCCAGTTGGTGTTTTTGGGGCTTAAAAGATGCCTATTGTTTATGCTCCAGTTTTATTTCCACTATAGACTATTATATATAGTTAGAAATCTCTGAATGTCAGCATTCTAACGCAACTGGAATCACTTCGATTGGATCTCTGTAACTCAAGTTATGCTCCTTTGAAGGGGACAGGGTCGTTGGCATAGTCGCTGGCGTTATTGGCAAAAGTGAGTGCCAATAACGGTAGCGTTCGGGGGATTAATATTGCCAGGTTCTGGAGCTCAAACTTAATGTGCACCCCATACTATTATATATTGTTGAAAAGCCCTGGATGTCTACTTTTCAATGCCTTTTAAAGCTCATCATTTAGAGCTGTACAACTCGAGTTACACTTCTTGGAAGGTGAAGAGGTCAGCTGGCCTTACTACAGGTTGATACCATATTCATCCTTGCACTTTCGGGGCAGGTTTTCTCCTTCAAATTTAGTGTCCACCATATTGTGCCATATATGCTTGGAATGATCTGGAATCCTACTTTCCAATGCCACTAGAATCACCTCATTTGAAGCTTTGTGGCTCAAGTTATTCTTGTTTGAAGAAGGCATGGTCAGGCTGCCAGGTGAGATTTTGCCCACATTAGTGTCCACGTTAGTGGCACTATCGTGGCCACTAACATAGGCCTTCTTTGCTTTGCAAACATTAGTGGTGTTCACTTTTTCCACTAACTTTCACAGCTGCCTCCTTTCTTCCATGTTAATGCCCACGTTAGTGGCACTAACGTGGGTGTTCTTGGCTTCGCAAACGTTAGTGGCGTTCACTTTTTCCACTAATGTTGGAGTTTCTCTTTCCTTCCATGTTAGTTCTCACGTTAATGTAACTAACGTGGGTCTTCTTGCCCTTCGCTAACGTTAGTGGTGTTTACTTTTACCACTAACGTTCCATGCTCTCCTTCTTCAAAGTTAATGCCATTAACTTTCTTACTAACGTTGGGGCTTCTCTTTTCTTCCATGTTAATGGCCACGTTAGTGGTACTAACGTAGCCACTAACGTGGCTCTTCTATGCTTTTTGTTACCTGAAATCAATTAAACAAAGTGCATCAAATTCTTGCTCTTAATCATGGGATCATGCATCATCTATTTTATCATTCAATTCATGCATAATTCTTATGAAATCATTCAAAATTCACAATGTTTGCTTGAATCATGGTATGATTGCATTTTCAACCAAATACTTGCTTATTTCATAAGAAAATGCATGAAACCAACCTAAAGCATACAACAAATGGCTAGTAAAACTAGCCAAGATGCCCTGACATCACAACACCAAACTTAAATCTTGCTTGTCCCCAACCAAGAAAAGAACTGTGCACAAAGAATTCTCTTAATTGGAATGTATTGAAGAATTCCTTATGATGCCTTAGTGGGTGAAGTGAATAAGTGACAGTGGGGTGAACTCTAATTTGTATGCTTATGCAAGGATTCCAGTGCTCATTAGTCCTCACATTTTGGAAGTCTTAGATCTTAGGACTTTCATTCAAATGATGTTATGTAATCCTCTTTATAGATTGTCACCTTGAAGCAGCACTTATTTTCTAGCATTTGTCTTACTTTGTGGAATTTGGCCTTGACTTTAGGTGTCATGTATCAAAGCGGCTTTTTAAGATAAGCTTTTTGATGAGTGGATAATTTATACGCTTTTTGGCATTGTTTTTAGGTAGTTTTTAGTAGGATCTAGCTACTTTTAGGGATGATTTTATTAGTTTTTATGCAAAATTCACATTTCTGGACTTTACTATGAGTTTGTGTGTTTTTCTGTTATTTCAGGTATTTTCTGGCTAAAATTGAGAGGGACCTGGGTAAAAATCTGATAGGAGGCTGAAAAAGGACTACAGATGCTGTTGGATTCTGACCTCCTACACTCGAGACAGATTATCTGGAGCTACAGAACTTCAAATGGCGTGCTCTTAATTGCGTTGGAAAGTAGACATCTAGGGCTTTCCAGCAATAAATAATAGTCCATACTTTATTCGAGTTTAGACGATGCAAATTGGTGTTCAACGCCCGTTCCATGCTATATTCTGGAGTAAAACGCCAGAAACATGTCACAAACCAGAGTTAAACGCCAAAAACACGTTACAACTTGGCGTTTAACTCCAAAAGAAGTCTCTACACGTGAAAGCTCAAGGCTCAGTCCAAGCACACACCAAAGTGGGTCCCAGAAGTGGATTTCTGCACTTAAACTTATTTTTGTAAACCCTAGTAACTAGTTTAGAATAAATAGAACTTTCTCTATTGTGTTTTCATCTTTAATCAGTTTTATGCTATCTTAGACTTTTGTGGAGGCTGGCCATTCGGCCATGCTTGAACCATTATCACTTATGTATTTTCAACGGTGGAGTTTCTACACACCATAGATTAAGGTGTGGAGCTCTGCTGTACCTCGAGTATTAATGTAAAGTACTATTGTTCTTCTATTCAATTCACGCTTATCTTATTCTAAGCTATCCATTCGCACCCAAGAACCTAATGAATGTGATGATTATGTGATGCTCATCACCATTCTCACTTATGAACGTGTGCCTGACAACCACTTTCGTTCTACATGCAAATAAGCTTGAATGAATATCTCTTGGATTCCTTAATCAGAATCTTCGTGGTATAAGCTAGAATCCATTGGCAGCATTCTTGGGAATCCAGAAAGTCTAAACCTTGTCTATGGTATTCTGAGTAGGATTCAGGGATTGAATGACTGTGATGAGCTTCAAACTCGTGACTGTAAGGCGTGGTGACAACGCAAAAGGATAGCAAATCCTATACTTACATGATCGAGAACCTACAGATGATTAGCCGTGCGGTGACAGCGCACCTGGACCATTTTCACTGAGAGGACGGACAGTAACCATTGACAACGGTGATTCCCCAACATACAGCTTGCCATGGAAATGAGTAAGAATGATTGGATAAAAGTAGTAGGAAAGCAGAGATTCAGAAGGAACACAGTATCTTCATGCGCTTATCTGAAATTCCCACCAATGAATTACATAAGTATCTCTATCTCTATTTTATGCTTTATTTATCTTTATATTCGAAAACCATTATAACCATTATAATCTGCCTGACTGAGATTTACAAAATGACCATAGCTTGCTTCATACCAACAATCTCTGTGGGATCGACCCTTACTCACGTAAGGTTTATTATTTGGATGACCCAGTGCACTTGCTGGTTAGTTGTGCGAAGTTGTGAAGAATGTGTGTGAACCATAGTATTGTACACCAAGTTTTTGGAGCCATTGCTAGGAATTATTCGAGTTGTAAAAAGTATGAGTCACAATTTTGCCTATCAAGTTTTTGGCGCCGTTGCCGGGGATTGTTTGAGTTTGGACAACTGACGGTTCATCTTGTTGCTCAGATTAGGTAATTTTCTTCTTATTTTGTTTTCCAAAAAGTTTTCAATAATTTTTCAAAAAAATTTTTTCTTTGTTTTCATTTTTCAAAAAAATACAAAAAAATTATAAAATCATAAAAAAAGAAAAAATTTTTTGTGTTTCTTGTTTGAGTCTTGAGTCAAATTTTAAGTTTGGTGTCAATTGCATGTTTTTAATATTTATGAATTTTTTTTGAAAAATTCATGCATGACATTCTTCATGATCTTCAAGTTGTTCTTGGTAAGTCTTCTTGTTTGATCTTCATTTTTTCTTGTTTTGTGTCTTTTGTTGTTTTTCATATGCATTTTTGCATTCATAGTGTCTAAACATGAAAAATTTCTAAGTTTGGTGTCTTGCATGTTTTTCTTTTCTTGAAAATTTTTCCAAAATAAGTTCTTGATGTTTATTATGATCTTCATAATGTTCTTGGTGTTCATCTTGACATTCATAGTATTCTTGCATGCATCATTGGTTTTGATCCAAAATTTTCATGTTTTGGGTCATATTTGTGTTTTTCTCTCTCATCATTAAAAATTCAAAAATAAAAAATATCTTTCCCTTATTTTACTCATAAATTTCGAAATCTTTGGGTTGACTTAGTCAAAAAAAATTTTAAAATAAGTTTTTTCTTGTTAGTCAAGTCAAGATTTCAATTTTAAAAATCTTATCTTTTCAAAACTTTTTCAAAAATCAAATCTTTTTTCATTTTTCTTTTGTATTTTCGAAACTTTTTAAAAAATTGTTTTTCAAAATCTTTTTCTTAACTTTATTTCATAATTTTCAAAAACATTACTAATAATTAATGTGATTGATTCAAAAATTCGAAGTTTGTTACTTTCTTGTTAAGAAAGGTTCAATCTTTAAATTCTAGAATCATATCTTTTAGTTTCTTGTTAGTCAAGTAATCAATTTTAATTTTAAAAATCAAATCTTTTTAATTTCCTTTTTAAATCTTTTTCATAACATATCTCAATCATATCTTTTCAATCATATCTTTTTTTAAAATTAATTTCAAAAATATTTTCTAACTCCTTATCTTTTCAAAATTGATTTTCAAATCTTTTTCAACTAACTAATTGACTTTTTGTTTGTTTTACTATTTCTTATCTTTTTCAAAACCACCTAACTACTTTCCTCTCTCTAATTTTCGAAAATCACCTCCCTCTTTTTCAAAAATCTTTTTATTTAACTAATTGTTTTAAATTTTAATTTTGTTCCTTTTTATAAATTCGAATTTTAACTTTAATCTAAAATAAAAACAAAAATATTTTTATTTTATTTTAGTTAATTTTCGAAAACTGCTCTCTCTCATCTTCTTCTATTTATTTATTTATCTACTAACACTTCTCTTCTACTCAAAATTCGAACCCTCTTCTCCCCTCTACCTGTGTTCGGATTTTCTTCTTATTTTCTTCTACTCACATAAAGAAATCTCTCTACTGTGGTAAAGAGGATCCCTATTATTATTTTTTGTTCCCTTCTTTTTCATTTGAGCAGGAGCAAGAACAAGAACATTCTTGTTGAGGCAGATCCTGAACCTGAAAGGACTCTGAAGAAGAAATTAAGAGAAGCTAAAATACAACAATCTAAAGAAAACCTTACAGAAATTTTCGAAAAAGAAGAGAAGATGGCAGCCAAAAATAATGACAACAACAATAATTCAAGGAGGATGCTTGGTGATTATACTACACCTACTTCCAATTTTTATGGAAGAAGCATCTCAATCCTTACCATTAGAGCAAATAATTTTGAGCTGAAGTCTCAACTGATTGCTCTAATACAACAGAACTGTAAGTTTCATGGACTTCTATCAGAAGATCCCTATCAGTTTTTAACTGAGTTCTTATAGATTTCTGATACTGTTAAGACTAATGAAGTAGATCTTGAAGTCTACAGGCTCATGCTTTTCCCTTTTGCTATAAGAGACAGAGCTAGAACATCGTTGGACTCACAACCTAAAGATAGCCTGGACTCTTGGATAAGCTGGTCACGGCCTTCTTGGCCAAGTTCTTTCCTCCTCAAAAGCTGAGCAAGCTTAGAGTGGATGTTCAGACCTTCAGACAAAAAGATGGTGAATGCCTCTATGAAGCTTGGGAAAGATACAAGAAGTTGATCAAAAAGTGTCCTTCTGGCATGCTTTCAGAGTGGACCATTTTGGATATATTCTATGATGGTCTATCAGAGTTCTCCAAGATGTCACTGGACCATTTTGCAGGTGGATCCATTCACCTAAAGAAAACCCCTGTAGAAGCTCAAGAACTCATTGACATGGTTACAAATAACCAATTCATGTACACCTCTGAGAGGAATCCTGTGGGTAATGGGACGCCTCAGAAGAAGGGAGTTCTTGAAATTAATGCTCTAAATGCCATATTGGCTCAGAATAAAATGTTGACTTAGCAAGTCAACATGATTTCTCAGAGTCTGAATGGATTGCAAAATGCATCCAACAGTACTAAAGAAGCATCTTCTGAAGAAGAAGCTTATGATCCTTAGAACACTGCAATGGTAGAGGTGAATTACATGGGTGAACCCTATGGAAACACCTATAATCCCTCATGGAGAAATCATCCAAATTTCTCATGGAAGGATCAACAAAAGCCCTAACAAGGCTTTAATAATGGTGGAAGAAACAGGTTTAGCAATAGCAAGCCTTTTCCACCATCTTCTCAGCAACAGACAGAGAATTCTAAGCAGAGCCCCTCTAGCTTAGCAAACACAGTCTCTGATCTATCTAAGGCCACTTTAAGTTTCATGAATAAAACAAGGTCCTCCATTAGAAACTTGGAGGCACAAGTGGGTCAGCTGAGTAAGAAAATCACCGAAACTCCTCCTAGTACTCTCCCAAGCAATACAGAAGAGAATCCAAAAAGAGAGTGCAAGGTCATTGATATAATCAAAATGGCCGAATCCAAAGAGGAAGGGGAGGACATGAATCCCAATGAGGAAGACCTCATGGGACGTCCCCCAGACAGAAAGGAGTTCCCTATTGAGAACCTAAAGGAATCTGAGGCTCATATAGAGACCATAGAGATTCCATTAAACTTCCTTCTGCCATTCATGAGCTCTGAGAACTATTCTTCCTCTGAAGAAGATGAAGATGTAATTTAAGAGCAAGTTGCTCAATATCTAGGAGCCATCATGAAGCTGAATGCCAAGTTGTTTGGTAATGAGACTTGGGAAGATGAACCTCCCATGCTCATTAGTGAACTAAATACATGGGTTCAGCAAACTCTACCTCAAAAGAAACAAGACCCTGGTAAATTCTTAATATCCTGTACCATAGGCACCATGACCTTTGAGAAGGCTCTGTCTGACCTGGGGTCAGGTATAAATCTTATGCCACTATCTGTAATGGAGAAATGGGATCTTTGAGGTACAAGCTGTAAGAATCTCATTAGAGATGGCAGACAAGTCAATAAAACAAGCTTATGGATTGGTAGAGGACGTGTTAGTGAAGGTTAAAGGCCTTTACATCCCTGCTGATTTCACAATCCTAGACATTGGGAAGGATGAGGATGAATGCATCATCCTTGGAAGACCCTTCCTAGCCACAGCAGGAGCTGTGATTGATGTTGACAGAGGAGAGCTAGTCCTTCAATTGAATGCGGACTACCTTGTGTTTAAAGCTCAAGGATCCTTCTTTGCAACCATGGAGAGGAAGCATGAAAAGCTTCTCTCAATATAGAGTCAAACAAAGCCCCCACAGTCAAACTCTAAGTTTGGTGTTGGGAGGCCACAACTAAACTCTAAGTTTGGTGTTGAACCCCCATATTTAAACTCTAAGTTTGGTGTTGGGAGGTCCCAACAATGCTCTGAATATCTGTGAAGCTCCATGAGAGCTCACTGTCAAGCTATTGACATTAAAGAAGCGCTTATTGGGAGGCCCCCCAATTTTTACTTATCTATATTTCTATTGTTCTTTTATGTTTTATTATGTTTATGATCATGTGGAGTCACAAAACAATTGCAAAAATTAAAAACAGAATAAAAAATAGCAGAAGAAAAAGCACACCCTGGAGGAAGAGCTGTCTGGCGTTTAAACGCCAAACAAGCATCTGTCTGGCGTTTAACGCCAGAAACAAGCACCAAGCTGGCATTTAACGCCAGAAACAAGCATCAAACTGGTATTAAACGGCAGAAACAGGCTACATTTAGGCATTTAATGCTAGAAACAAGCTGCAGTCTGGTGTTAAATGCCAAGATTGCATACAGAGGGCGTTTTACATGCCTAAAAGGTGCATGGATGAGAAATCCTTGACACCTCAAGATATGTGGATTCCACAGGATCACCTCAGGATCTGTGGACCCCACAGGATCCCCACCTACCCTACTTTTCTCTTCTTCACACAATCCAATAACACTATACCCTTCACCAATTACCACAATCTCTCTTCCCCATTACCCCTTCACTAATCACATCCATCCACTCTTCCCCATAAACTCTACCTACCTTCAAATTCAAAATCTCTTTCCCACCCAAAACCACCCTAAATGACCGAACCCAAACCCCTCTCCCTCCACTATATAAACCCCTCTATCCTTCTTCATTTTCACACAACACTACCCTTTCTTCTCTCCCTTGGCCAAAACCCACACCTCTCTCCCTCTCCTCCATATCTTCTTCTTCTTCTTCTATTCTTTCTTCTTTTGCTCGAGGGTGAGCAACATTCTAAGTTTGGTGTGGTAAAAGCATAGCTTTTTTGTTTTTCCATAACCATTGATGGCACCTAAGGCTAGAGAAACCTCAAGAAAGAGGAAAGGGAAGGCAATTGCTTCCACCTTTGAGTCATGGGAGATGGAGAGATTCATCTCAAAATCCCATCAAGACCACTTCTATGAAGTTGTGGCCAAGAAAAAGGTGATCCCTGAGGTCCCTTTTAAGCTCAAAAAGGGCGAAAATCTGGAGATCTGACAAGATATTAGAAGAAGAGGATGGGAAGTTCTCTCCAATCCAATTCAATAAGTCGGAATCTTAACGATTTAAGAGTTCTATGCAAACGCATGGATCACTAGGAACCATGATCAAAGCATGAACCCAAACCTAAAGAATTGGCTTACAATGGTTCGGGGGAAATGCTTAGACTTCAGTCCGGAGAACGTAAGGTTGGCGTTCAACTTGCCTATGATGCAAGAAGACGCATGCCCTTACACTAGAAGGGTCAACTTTGATCAAAGGTTGGACCAAGTCCTCATGGACATATGTGTGGAAGGAGCTTAATGGAAAAGAGACTCAAAAGGCAAGCTGGTTCAATTGAGAAGACTGGACCTTAAGCCTGTGGCTAGAGGATGGTTGGAGTTCATCCAACGCTCCATCATCCCCACTAGCAACCGATACGAAGTAACTGTGGATCGGACCATCATGATCCATAGCATCATGATTGGAGAGGAAGTAGAAGTTCATGAAGTCATCCCACTAGAACTCTACAAAGTAGCCGAAAAGCCCTCCACCTTGGCAAGGCTAGCTTTTCCTCATCTCATTTGCCATCTATGCAACTTAGCTGGAGTTGTCATAAAAGGAGACATCCTCATTGAAGAGGATAAGCCCATCACTAAGAAGAGGATGGAGCAAACAAGAGAGCCCATTCATGGATCTCAAGAGACGCATGAGGAAGCTCATCATCAAGAAATCCCTGAGATGCCTCAAGGGATGCATTTTCCTCCAAACAGCTATTGGGAACAACTCAACACTTTTCTAGAAGGATTGAGTCATAACATGAACCAATTAAGGGTGGAACACCAAGAGCACTCCATCATTATCAATGAGATTAGAGAAGATCAAAGAGCTATGAGGGAGGAGCAACAAAGGCAAGGAAGAGACATAGAGGAGCTCAAAGACACCATTGGTCCTTCAAGAAGAAGGCGCCACCCTCTCTAAGGTGGACTCATTCCTTAACTTCCTTGTTCTTATCTCTCTGTTTTTCGATTTTATTCTTTATGTTTGTCTATGTTTTGAGTCTTTACTACATGATCATTAGTATTTAGTAACTATGTCTTAAGGCTATGAATAATTCCATGAATTCTTCACCTTTCTTAAATGAAAAATGTTTTTAATACAAAAGAACAAGAAGTACATGAGTTTCGAATTCATCCTTGAAATTGGTTTAATTATATTGATGTGGTGACAATACTTTTTGTTTTCTGAATGAATGCTTGAACAATGCATATTTTTTATCTTGTTGTTTATGAATGTTAAAATTGTTGGCTCTTGATAGAATGATGAAATAGAGAAATGTTATTGATAAAATGAAAAATCATAAAATTGATTCTTGAAGCAAGAAAAAGCAGTGAAGAACAAAGCTTGCGAAAAAATTTTTTTTAAAGAAAGAAAAAGAAAAAAGCAAGCAGAAAAAGCCAATAGCCCTTAAAACCAAAAGGCAAGGGTAAAAAGGATCCAAGGCTTTGAGCATCAATGGATAGGAGGGCCAAGGAAATAAAATCCAGGCCTAAGCGGCTAAATCAAGTTGTCCCTAACAATGTGCTTGTGGCATGCAGGTCCAAGTGAAAAGCTTGAGACTGAGTGGTTAAAGTCGTGATCCAAAGCAAAAAGAGTGTGCTTAAGATCTCTGGATACCTCTAACTGGGGACTTTAGCAAAGCTGAGTCACAATCTGAAAAGGTTCACCCAATCATGTGTCTATGGCATTTATGTATCCGGTGGTAATACTGGAAAACAAAGTGCTTAGGGCCACGACCAAGACTCATAAAAGTAGCTGTGTTCAAGAATCAACATACTTAACTAGAAGAATCAATAAAACTATCTGAACTCTGAGCTCCTATGGATGCCAATCATTCTAAACATCTAAGAATAAAGTGAGATGCCAAAACTGTTCAGAAGCAAAAAGCTACAAGTCCCGCTCATCTAAGCAGAACTAATATTCATTGATATTTTGGGATTTATAGTAATATTCTCTTCTTTTTATCCTATTTGATTTTCAGTTTCTTGGGGACAAGCAACAATTTAAGTTTGGTGTTGTGATGAGCGGATAATTTATACGCTTTTTGGCATTATTTTTAGGTAGTTTTTAGTGGGATTTAGCTACTTTTAGGGATGTTTTTATTAGTTTTTATGCAAAATTCATATTTTTGGACTTTACTATGAGTTTTTGTATTTTTCTGTGATTTTAGGTATTTTCTGGCTGAAATTGAGGGACCTGAGCAAAAATCTGATAGGAGGCTGAAAAAGGACTACAGATGTTGTTGGATTCTGACCTCCCAGCACTCGAGATGGATTTTCTGGAGCTACAAAACTCCAAATGGTGCGATCTTAATTGCTTTAGAAAATAGACATCCAGGGCTTTCCAGCAATACATAATAGTCTATACTTTATTCGAGTTTATATGATGCAAACTGGTGTTCAACGCCAGTTCCATGCTACATTCTAGAGTAAAATGCTAGAAACACGTCACAAACCAGAGTTAAACGCCAAAAACATGTTACAACTTGGCGTTTAACTCCAAAAGAAGTCTCTACACATGAAAGCTCAAGGGTCAGCCCAAGCACACACCAAAGTGGGCCCCGGAAGTAGATTTCTGCACTTAAACTTATTTCTATAAACCCTAGTAACTAGTTTAGTAAAAATAGAACTTTTTACTATTGTATTTTCATCTTTGATCAGTTTTATGCTATCTTAGACTTTTGTGGAGGCTGTCCATTCGGTCATGCCTGAACCATTATCACTTATGTATTTTCAACGGTGGAGTTTCTACACACCATAGATTAAGGTGTGGAGCTCTTCTGTACCTCGATTATTAATGCAAAGTACTATTGTTCTTCTATTTAATTCACGCTTATTCTTATTCTAAGATATCCATTTGCACCCAAGAACCTGATGAATGTGATGATTATGTGACGCTCATCACCATTCTCACTTATAAACGTGAGCCTGACAACCACTTTCGTTCTACATGCAAATAAGCTTGAATGAATATCTCTTGGATTCTTTAATCAGAATCTTCATGGTATAAGTTAGAATCCATTGGCAGCATTCTTGAGAATCCGGAAAGTCTAAACCTTGTCTGTGGTATTCCGAGTAGGATTCAGGGATTGAATGACTGTGACGAGCTTCAAACTCGCGACTGTAAGGCGTGGTGACAATGCAAAAGGATAGCAAATCCTATTTTTACATGATCGAAAACCGACAGATGATTAGCCGTGCGATGACAGCGCACCTGGACCATTTTCACTGAGAGGACGGACGGTAACCATTGACAACGGTGATCTCCCAACATACAGCTTGCCATGGAAAGGAGTAAGAATGATTGGATGAAAGTAGTAGGAAAGCAGAGATTCAGAAGGAACACAGTATCTTCATGCGCTTATATGAAATTCCCACCAATAAATTACATAAGTATCTCTATCTCTATTTTATGCTTTATTTATCTTTATATTCGAAAACCATTATAACCATTATAATCCGCCTGACTGAAATTTCCAAGATGACCATAGCTTGCTTCATACCAACAATCTCTGTGGGATCGACCCTTACTCACGTAAGGTTTATTACTTGGACGACCAAGTGTACTTGCTGGTTAGTTTTACGAAGTTGTGAAGAATGTGTGTGAACCATAGTATTGTGCACCAAGTTTTTGGAGCAATTGCTAGGAATTATTCGAGTTGAGAAAAGTATGAGTCACAATTTTGCTAACACTTTCAATCAATACTCCCAAACCAGTTGGTCTAAGGTATTATGTGTTGAAGAACCCCTTAGAATTTACTTGCTTAAGCCTCTCTCTTTGATACAAATCCACCACAAGCATTTAACTAGGACAATAACTCTTTGAGTTCTTGTTTCTTTCTTTTTCTTTCTAGTAATTGATGCTCAGAGCCTTAGGCTTGTTCTTTGTTTTTTTTCTTTTTCTTTTGTTTTCTTTTGTTACTGCTTCTTGGATCAATAGATGTTTGAGAAATTCCATAATACTTCTCTAAACTTCATTTCCTGTCTATGAGCTCCCATGCAAGTTTTCACAAACATGCAACCTCAATACACAATCATACAATCAGAACCTCCACTCCTCTTAATCTTTTGCTTGCCCCAAGATTTATAAAATTCTTCAACATTTTCCTTTCAAAATAATGATTTCTTTGTTGCATTCTTAGAGATATTGGGTGCAAGTAAAATTCAAGATGATAATTATGATATCATAGCGACATGTTACAAATCAAATATCAAATTATGCTTATTCACAAGGAGTAATCACACACGCATACAAAGAAAATAGAAGACAATCATGCAATTTAAAGTGCTGAAAATAAGTAAGAGGAAAAAGGAACTTTACCACCTTGTAGTTCATCTTCATTGTTGTTGCCCTTTTTCTCCTATTATTCCCCTTCCCACACCAAACTTAGAATGATTGCTTATACTCAAGAAACAATTAAAACAGTGGTGATGGGGTCTATGATGGATCATGAATGTCTTAGAATGAAGTGTGAGTATGCATGTGTTTCAGCAAGCAAGGTTAAGGATACAATAAGGACACAAGAGATACAAACAGAGACATTTTGATTGCATTAATAAGTGGTGTGCTTGGTACCTTGCATGAAAGATAAGTGGCAACACCAAACTTAGTGTGACACTCTCAATTTAGAATGTTGCAAGTACCCAGTGAAGATTGAAAATCAAATTGTTAAATAGCAACACCAAACTTAGAATGCAATCATATGCCAAATTATTGAAAGTAAACTAAGCAAAGCAAGGAAATGTTACCTACGGTTGGGTTGCCTCCCAACAAGCGCTCTTTTAATGTCATTAGCTTAACATGTTGTTCATGACTTTCTTCCTCTTCTTCTAGTTTGTTAAGAGGAATGACCTCAAGAGGAAAGAGGAGCCAATTAATGCCCCTTGTTTTGAGTGCCTCTCCCCAGCAAGCTGTCTTTTGTTGTTAGCTTGAGGAAACTTTCTTGTTGGGGTAGGGGTGGGATAGCTTTTGGTTGACCTTTTATTCTTCAAGGATATTGTTCTTCTTTTCTTGGTCACCATCCTCTTTTTAGTGCTCATGTTGATTGCCTTCACCACCTTGATTTCAAAACTTGGGTGTTGTATGATGGTTGGAGTGTCTTCTTCATCAAGAGCTTCTTGAATTGGTGGTTCAATGAACTCACCCTTTATGCCATTCTCTGTGTCATTAGAGTAATGTAGACTCCCTTGATTGACTTTCTCCCTTTCTTCTGTGTGATGTTGCATTGAGCCTTTTGGGAGTGAGTTTGCATGTTCCTTTGTCACCCTTAGTAGCCTCTGTGGGTATGGAGCTTTGGGCTTATATACTCTCGTAACCTCCTCATTCTTCATAGAAATCTCACTTGGTATGGGTGCCTCATTTTCTTGTTCTTCTGATTCCTCCCTTGGGTTTGCCATGGTACCACTGACAGAATTGTGGGTAGTGATTTGCTTTGATAGATATCCAAATTGTGCCTCAAGCTTCTTAAGGGCAGCCCCCTGGTTCTGCATAATGGATTTTACTTCCTCTTTGAAAGTCCTAATGTCCTTAGATTCTTCCAAGAGAATTGCCAATAGGTTCTCTATCCTTGATAGCTTATCCTCGAGGGGAGGGTGTGCAACTGGGTTGGAATTTAGAGGTTGAGGGTGGCTATTTTTTGAATGGAATTGGTTGTTTTGTGGTTGTATGTTTTGAGAGTGGTAGGACTCTTGTGGGTAATGATATGGGTTTTGTGGACTGTGAGAAGAATTTTGTGTATAATGCAATGAATTGTGTGAGTGGTGAGATGAATTATATGGATGTGGGAAGGAATTTTGTGTTGAGGCATATCTAAGTGTTGAGGGGTTTTGATGCAGAAAGCTAGGAGGTGAGGTTGAATAATTAAAGGATAATGGCTCTTGATGAATGGGGTGTGAATAAGTGAAATTTCTTTGGTTTTGATCTTCCCAGGCACAGCTGGAGTAGTGATCAAAGTCATCAAAATATGGACTATTTTGTGACCCTTGGAAGCACCCCGTTTCATCTTCTTGATATTCCCAACCAACATTATCATAATAACATAAATTATTTTGTGGCGCTGAGAAGTATCCCATGTAACTTGATTGACCAAAAGATGATCTATACTCCATTTCTCTTCAAAATACTCTGTATCAAACAACAATCACCAATATAAAAGAGATTGGAATTCCCCTTGTCACAGATGAGGAAATTCCCAGTGAGGCAATATCACAAACAATTAGTTAGCAAAAGAAAATAAAGAAACAAAAGAAAACAAAGACAAAAGAAAAGTGTCTAATCTAGTAAATCAATCAACCGGTAGTTTGTTAATCACGATTAATCCCCGGCAACGGTGCCATAAACTTGATGCACGGAAACTTGTCTCTCAACAAATTTTCCTTCGGCAAGTATACCGAATTGTCGTCAAGTAAAAACTCACAATAGAGTGAGGTTGAATCCACAGGGATTAACAGATTAAGCAATCAATGGGTAATTGATTATCCTAGTTAGACGAATCATATTTGAGTGATAAGTAACAAGGAAATGTAAATGGCATAAAAGTAAAGAAAGCAAAAAAGTGCAAGAAAGTAAATGTCAAGAAAAGTAAATGTAAGAACTAAAAATAAAATGAACATTGGGATCAAGAGATATTGTAATCCTCCAGATCAAGTTCATTCTCATCTCTTCCTCAATCAATGCATTCATTGATCTCCTTGGCAATCTTAAGTAATTAGATCCCAATTCCTTGGCAACCTAATCTCTCTAAGTTTGAACAATTTTCCAATTCCTTGATTTAATTGTTCATGGGAAGAGATGAAGTTTGGTCACTGATTATACCACACACATTCATTGATCAAAGTACTGGTAGGATTAAATGTCACAATATCCATCAAACCCCCAACCTAATCCAATGTGAGAGAGTATTTCTATCATGATCTCCTCATTCCTCTTCCAAGGTTCCGAGGAGATCCAATTATGGAGAGCTTCTCTTCCAAGATAGCTAACCAATTGGATGAAGATCGAAAGCTCTCTAGTAAAATCATGAGAAAAGAAAGAAGAAGAAGAATGAAAACTACAATTGATCCATTAAATGCAATAGAGCTCTCTAACCCAATGAAAAGAGTTAGTTGTTCATTGCTCTACTCAAACAAAAAAGGAAGAAAGTGCATAAAAATAAAGATGAAGATTAAAACTGAAATTGAAACTTCAAAGTTCATAAATGAAAAGTACAAACTAAAATTTAACTACTACTAAGAAAAGAAGAAGAAAAAGAGAAAAGGAAGAAGAGTGTAGGAGGGGAGGGAGTCCGAAGCCCCTCTTCAATCCCCCGGATTGATTTTAAAGTAAAAACTAAGGCCTTTATATAGGCTCTACTAAATTACAAAATGAAATGAAATTAAAAGCAAATTACAATTAAATGAAAATTCCTACTCTAGATGCTTCTTGTGGCCTTGATAGGTTGACACTTGTGGGCTTGCTTGCTTGAGGTTGGGTGGTCCTTGAAAGAGAAGTGAATAAAGTTGAGGTCCAGTTGGTAATTGTTAGTGTTACCGTTAGCCATACCAACGCTACAAGTGTGGCATTAGTGCTGAAGTTAGTGTGGCTAATGTCACACTTGCTACCCAGTTGGTGTTTTTGGGGCTTAAAAGATGCCTATTGTTTGTGCTTCAATTTCATGCCCACTATAGACCATTATATATCGTTAGAAAGCTCTGAATGTCAGCTTTCTAACGCAACTAAAATCACCTTGATTGGATTTTTGTAACTCAAGTTATGTTCCTTTGAAGGGGATAGGGTCGCTGGCATAGTCGCTGGCGTTATTGGCAAAAGTGAGTGCCAATAACGTTAGCATTCAGGGGATTAATATTGCCAGGTTCTGGAGCTCAAACACAATGTCCACCCCATACTATTATATATTGTTGAAAAGCCATGGATGTCTAATTTCCAACGCTTTTAGAAGCGCACCATTTAAAGCTCTACAACTCAAGTTACACTTCTTGGAAGGTGAAGAGGTCAGCTGGCCTTACTACAGGTTGATACCATGTTCATCCTTGCACATTCGGGGAAGGTTTTCTCCCTCAAATTTAGTGTCCACCATAGAGTGCCATATATGCCTGGAAAGATCTGGAATCCTACTTTCCAATGCCACTGAAATCACCTCATTTGAAGCTTTATGGCTCAAGTTATTCTTGTTTGAAGAAGACATGGTCAGGCTACCGGGTGAGATTTTGCCCACATTAGTGTCCACGTTAGTGGCAGTAACATGGCCACTAACGTAGGCCTCCTTTGCTTCGCAAACGTTAGTGGCGTTTACTTTTTCCACTAACTTTCACAGCGGCCTCCTTTCTTCCACGTTAATGTCCACGTTAGTGGCACTAACTTGGGTGAGAAACAGGGACGCTTTTGAAGTGTAGCGATAGAGTTTCCACAAAAAAATAATTAATTTTCCACCAAAATTTTTTTTAGCATTTTAATTTTTCCAAACTCTAAAGGCTTAAACACTAGTTTAATTTCCCATGAGAAGTGAGAACCCTTTCACTCACGTCCTCCACAGCCAGCCCTCTCTCCCAGCCCTTCGTCATCATCACTGAGAACCGTCCTCACTGAGAACCCTGGCACCCAGCCCTCTGTCGCCATCCTTTGTCGCGCCCTCTCTCGCAGCCCGCTATCGCAACCCTCTATTGCATCCTCAGCTTTGTAGTTTATCACAAGCCTCATCCTCGGATTCGCACTCCACCGGAACCGTCCTCCTCGGATTCTCACTTTATCAGCGCTGCCTCCGTCGGCGCACCTTGCATCTGTGTGCCCTCCCTTGGTGGTCACTCTCTCTCGTAAAGGTGCTAGGTGAGAACAACATCAACGTCCCCTTGATCCTCGAAGCTTCTGACCGAATCGGCGGCAGGATTTGGAAGGAAACATTCACTGGCATCTCCATCGAGCTCGGTGCTGAATGGATTGCCGGTGTCGGTGGTAAAGTGTCCAATCCTGGTTTAGGGTTTGTCTATTTTTATTTATTTTTCTAAGCTTCTACTTATCAATTTTTTATGATTTTGCTAAAATTTAAATTATTTAATTTTTTATTATGATTTTTTAACTATTTGTTCTTATTCTTTTTCGGAGGATTTGCTTCTGTTTTGATCATTTTTATGATTTTTGGTTATGATTATTTATTGTTGGTTTTGATTATTTGTTTTGATTTTTTCTGATTTCGCTAAATGAAAGCCCTGTCATCGGTGGGATCTGCATTAGAAAACTATTCAATCACTAACTATTGGTATATGAATTGTACTGATATCTTATATTGGAGTATATGAAATTTATGTTTCCATACCACACATGCTGGCATTCTATTAACAAAGCTTGGGGGCAATCCAGCAGCATTACTTGATCTTTCTTTCCCAGTAAAACAGTATTAGCCTTTTCTCGATGTACCTTGATTCACATAGTCATGATATGGAAATGATAAAATACTCACACTACTTTATGTGCACTATTACTAGGTGTCATTGGTGTGGCAAATTAAACCATTTTCAAATCTCTGTGACAAATGTTTTACTGAATAATTAATTACTTTGTTTGGTTAATGGTTGGTTTCTTGAGCTTTGGCATGATTAAAAAATGCAACATTTGGTTGAGTGAGTGGCTAAAATGTAGCCTAATATATATAGACTTATTTATACTTATGTTTTCTCTTTTAAGTAATGGAGAGTGATTTAGTTCAATATGATTCTTGTGTAGGCTCTAAAATATACCAGGAAACTTTGTCCTAGGAACTTGCTAAGCATTTTTCTGCCAGCCTACTAATTGTGGAATCTCTTTTGCTATCTGGTGTATGTTTTGACTATATAGATGTTTTCTAAGATGATTTTATGACTCTTCCATGCTTCATTATCTTTCCTAGATTTTTCTTCTTGGTTTTGCTCAGATGGTTTCTTACTGAATTGCATTAATCCAATAACAATTTGTTTTTCCCAGGGCACATCATTAACAGAAGTGCACAATGCTAAAGAAAGTGCAAGGGCTGAAAGAACACCTGCAGTTGCTAAGAGAAGTACTCAGGTTTCCACATCACAGCACAAGAAATCAGTCTCTAAACTAGTCTCTAGTGTTGATGGTCAAATTTATTCGTAACAATCATTCACCCTCATCGCCACAAACTAAGTAATTTGTGTAATGGAAGAATTATTATAATATTTCCCTTCTTTTTCTTTTGTAGGAGGGAAATACTCATGAACTAAAAGCTCCTCTTTGGCAGCATTTTAATGTACTTTTTTCAAATTCACTGTCAATTTTTTTTTCCTTTTCCAATTCAGAGGTTTTAGATTTTACCTTTCTCTATCTCCCTGTGTATTTTGCTTATATCTTAGTGGATGTAGTGTACTTTGTGAAAGAATTGTGTTTATGGCTTCTTTCGTGTGCTCTAGCCATGGATATGTTTCATGCTTTCATTGTAATTTCCATTTATGAAAGACTAGTCAACTTTGCTATAATATTCATTTTTGTTTCCATATCAGTTTTCTGTTTATATTGCTAATGAAACTTCTATTTGTGTCAATTTCCTATATTCCAAAAGAAATCTTACTATGCAATAATGTATATATACGCCTTGAGATTGTAAGGCATTAGCATCCCTCAGTGATTTTTTTAATTGCATGTATAGGTTGTCTCCGATCAGAGTAAAATGTTGCACTAGTTGTTTTCATTAAAGATGTTGAGTAGGCGATCATTGGTAATTCAAACATTCTGAAGAGTAAACTTGAAAGCTTACCACAAAATGACAAGGTGCTCGATAGTCGAAAGGACAAGGTGCTGTTTGATTATCGTATTATGTTAGCTAACTTTTGTTTTAGTGATCTGATGAGTTTTGAGAATATATTGCTTCTGATTTTGATGGCTCAAACTTTATGTTTCAGTTTCCAAACCACACATGCTGGCATTCTGTTAACAAAGCTTGGGGCCAATCTAGCAACATTACTCGATCTTTCTTTCCTGGTAAAATAATATTAGCCTTTCCTCAACGTACCTTGATTCACTTAGTCATGATAGAAAAATGATAAAATACTCACACTGCTTTATATGCACTATTACTAGGTGTCATTGGTGTGGCAAATTAAACCATTTCAAATCTTTGGGACAAATGTTTTACTGAACAATTAATTACTTTGTTTGGTTAATGGTTACTTTTGTGAGGTTTATATTTCTATATTTACTTTCATGTTGGAAAGTTTTGTTAGGAGGATTTCTTGTCTTCCTTTCTCTTTGTAAACATGATTTTATGTGTAGCCATAGGCCACAGTGCTGGTCCTACATTGTTGCAACACAAAGGATTACTTGCTAAAGTATCACAATGTTACCATATATCCTTGTTTAGGATAAGTTCACTAGATTGCTTGATAGGAGCAAAGAAAGTCCCAAAGCAGTAAAGCAACTTACTCGCCTTTTTCCGAATAGGGTGCCAATACAACTTGGAAGTATCACTTGTTAGATGAATTTAATTGTGCAATTTATATTGTTGCTATTTTACATTTCACGCTTTCTAATGTCGCTGATTGTCGGAAACCGTGGGTTTCTTTGTGTTTGGAAATCTCATTCCTATGATAATATGTAATATATGTAATAAACCTGCTTAGTATGCAGCTGGGTTACATATCTGATTTGCTCTTTTGCAGGTAGAATATGGCAATAAAACCAACAGTTGCATTGAGGGCTATACTTGTTGGAGGGGTTGCAGCATTCGCTAAAATGGCCGGTGCAATAAAGGCCGCAAGTGGTGTAAAAATGGGTGCAGTGCAGTAGCAGTTGCTGCAATAACAGTAGCAGCAACCACAGTTGTGGCAGGATCAAAACAAGAACAAAAGATGTTCCTCAACAATCTCCAAAATGTATCTTTATTTGTTTTTGGAATTCTTTATGTATATTAGTTGAATCTTTTTCCGAGTTTTATGAGAACAAAGAGAGCCATTTGTGGATTGTGATATTGACAGATGGTGAATATAATAACCACTTCAAATGTTTTGTTAGATTTGGAATCATGAAGTCTTAGATGAAGCTGTTCACTCAGCTGAATAGTGTGTTCTAGATGTTGTAAATTTTACTTTGCAAAGTGATGACTTTGTAGTGAATTTGTTTTTTTTTTTTCAATTTTCCTGTACTAGTTTATGTTTGTATTTTTTTATAAAGTTTATTTTAATAACATGATTTAGTTTTTGCATAATGATTAGTTATTTAATGTTGATTATGCTGGCTTTTACAATGTTAACAGTAGTATGGAGTGGCTTAGGAAAGGGTTTATGTAGCTATTGGCACGTTTTATAAACGTAGCCATATCTTGTAGTCATCAACAGCCACGCTTACTAAGTGTGGCTATATATTTCTTTATTGGCACGCTTTTGAAGCATACCAATATATTTCTCTATCGGCACACTTTAAAAGCGTGGCTATATGTACATTTTTCGGTATGTTTTAAAAGCATAGCTATAGAGTTATACATACGGCCACGCTTTTAAGTGTGGCAATAGATGAAAGCGTAGCGAAAAAAAAGTGTGCCGATAGATCGACAAAAGCGTGCCGATTGAACAACCGGCACTTTCGTAGATGTGACCCTTTCAAAAGCGTGTCGATAGCTCAAAAAGCGTGACAATCGAAAAGCTATCAGCACGCTTTTTTGTACTTTTCGGCACGCTTTAAAAGTGTGACAAAAGACTTATTTTCTTGTAGTGCAGGTACCACCCCCTGCCACTTCAAAAGGACGATCTGACAACTTTTTAACTCCCAATTCTCCGATTCATCCTACAACCCGTA
>NW_026264909.1:1962790-1972314 GCF_000817695.3 Arachis duranensis
AATATTAAAATAATTTACAAATGATAATTTATTTATTATTTACAAATGATACATAAATAATTTAATATTTAGTTTTAATTTAATTAAAATTTTATATTATTTTATTGATATAATTATATAAATAACAAAATTTTATTATTTTTTATAAAAATAATACTATTTCTAAATGTTATTATATCGTTATATCTATTATTAACGAACTTCGAAGATATAAGTTTATTATTACATACTTTACACTTTTCGAGTTTTTATCTGCTATCGATCAATCTAGTAGGAGCCATGGACTCTACTAGAAAGATGTCATACCAATACAAAATAATACAAAATACTTTTCCGCATATGCATTCAAAGTTTTATTGAAATCATTTTCGGAAACTACACCATATTTTACCTTCTAGTGATTTTTTTAAATAAATAAAATAAATATTTTAATTATAAATATATGTTAATTTAAGGATATTTATGAATTTTTACCAAATGATTTATTTCGTTTATAGTGTAAATAAGATAAATTTGATTATTATATCTCGTTTATACTATAAACGAGATAAGACACAAACGCATGGCAATGTATCACGTTTACAAACGTGATATGACACGAACCTTATCTTATTTACAGTGTAAATGAGATATGGCCAAACTTATTCCGTTTACACTGGAAACAAGATAAGTTTAGAGAGCGACTATAAATGAAAGTTGTTCACACCCCCAACCCTACATGTCTCCCACATTTCTCTCATTTCTCTCTTTCTTGCACCATTTTGTTGATATTTATTAGTTTTCCGGATGTTATGGCACGCAGAGATGTACACACGGATATACGGGACTCTGACATCAACCGCCTTAATGCTAGTTGGCACATTGTGAAAGCTATCGACTGAGGTTAGTGTTATCTCTATTGTTTAAATTAATAAGTGTATGCGAATTTATTTCGAGAACTTTTATAGAGTTAGTATTTTAACACATGAGTAGATTAGATGATATTGAGATAACACAGTTTAGGTTAGTTGGAAAGTTAGTAATATCAGTTAGGTGTATAATTTACTCATAGTGAAAGTTAGATAAGTAATTACTTTGATTTGATTAGTTAATTAAATATTTTTGTTAGTTAATATTTTCTTTAAATTCAGAGCGAATTTTTAAGTATTGGTTTTGTATCCTATTTATTATGTTGTGATGTTTATTTGAGTTGCATTTTTGATTTGTTAGAATAGATTTGGACATGCTAGAGAACCTAGTTTGGAATCGAATCTTTATAAAAAATTTTCTTTCAAATAAAGGCCTCGCCTGCTACTAAATAGGTGGGTTAGTCACACACTTGCACCCTCGGACACCATCGTTCCTTACCTGAGGGAGGCTGGGTTCAGCGACATGGTGCAGCTTAGGGACTTTGTGTTTGACAACTCCATGATCACTACATTTGTGGAGCGCTAGCGTCTGGAGATCCATATTTTTCAGCTGCCACAGGGTGATGCACCATCACCCTACAAGACATTGTGTACCACTTCGAATTACGCACACACGAGGAGCCAGTGAGTGGATGTCTGTGTGACTTCTAGACTTCGTACTAGCGACCGACATGGGAGTTCATGGAGGAGTTCTTAGGTGCCAGACCCCCACACGATCCGTAACAGGGTGCCCAGAGGTAGGAGTCATTTAGCATTAAGATGACATGGTTTCGGGACAGAGTCCACCACATGCCTCCGAGTACCATGGATCCAGTCACCCTTCGACAGTACACTAGGTGTTACAACATGCTCCTGATCGGTGGTTACCTCATGACCGACAAGTCCAACAATCAGTGCATATCAAATAGTTGCCACTGTTGGCTAACTTCGGGAGGTGCATCGGTTTGTCGTGGTAGTGCACTGTGCTTGCATAGACATACTATTCCTTGTTCCATGCAGCACAACGTGACACCACAGACATAGCCGGATGTATACTGTTGCTTGTCTTGTGGATATACCACAGAATTCCACAGTGGTGTCTGCCGAAGATGTAGATTTTGACCTTTTCTCTAGAAGTGAGGTAATTGTTATTGTTTAATGTTCTTATCAATTTCTATTTATTTAATTCAAGTTTTACCTACACGGATTGACACGATTTGATTATTGCGTATGTTAACAGGTTGATTGGGATGACCTAATAGACTAGGGACCACCATGCACAAAGGGTCCTCCATTGGCGTATGACGCTAGATCGGCTGCATTTGGAGTACGATTATTGTATAAACTGCTTCTGATGAGCCTATGACACATGGTTATGAAATTTTGGTAGACGTCATATGCCGACCCCAAATTGCATGAGATTACTCCTGAATGGGTAAGGTTTGGCAGGGAATGAGGGACTTAGTTGTCTGTTGTCCCCATGATATGCTTCTATATTGTGGAGTTTCACTAGGAGGAGGTGAGTAGCCAGTTCCTGGTAATCCAGTTAATGTCATCAAGTTTCTGACTATTACTGGATGGGAAGAGGATGTGTGATGCCTTAGTCGCCTTCAGGAGTGGTATGATGGTTTTAGAGCCTAGTTTGAGGAGGGCCACATGATCTCCGTTCAGCCTACCACCAATAATAGGCCAATGCAGGAGTATTGGGTCTAGTACCAGCAAGTCTGCCGGGTCAGACATCTATTTAGGGAGGATGTGCTTGATGACCCTAGACTTTTGACCCTTCCTGGAGACGTGCAACACACACCTAGTCAGCCCAGGGATGTCCTCCACCTTCCACAAGATGTACCTGCCTAGACACTTGGAGACTTGCTTGGAGGGAGAGGGGTGGGAGGGACCCTAGAAGAGATGTAGTGCCTTGACGAGACAGCGTCAGATCCCGCAGGGAAGGGCTAGATATTGAGTCTGAGAAGGAGGCAGATTATGTGATGACCAGAATTCACTACCCCTTTCAAAATTTAGTGAATTAGTTCTTTTGGCAAGCGCACCAAAATTATCGCCAAGTAATAACCCACAATGGAGTGGGATCGTATCCATAGAGATTGGCAAATCTAAGCAGTTTTAATTGATTGATGAATTAGTCAAGCGGATCAATAAGATTGTGAAGTGCAAAATTGTAAGTGATGACATAAATGTAAATGACTAGAATATAAAGAAAAGCAATAAAGTGCAGAAATGGAAATTGCAGAATGTAAAGTGCTAAATCATAAATGACTTGAATGTAAATGGGAGTGGAAAATTGCTGAATGTAAAATTATGCTGTAAAGAAATGGATAGATAAGAATGGGGGAATTCATTGAGATTGGGAGATGTTGTCTCTTTGGATCAAATCTAGCTTATATCTTCTTCAATCATGCAACTCATTGACCTCTTGGCAATCATGATTGATTGAGCCCCAATCCCTTGGTGACTCAATCTCTCAGATCTTGATCAATAGCCAATTCCTTGGTCTAATTGCTCATAAAGAGAGAAATGCTTGGTCCCTGATTATACCGCACACCCTCATAGGTCCAGGTAGAGGGGGGATTATATGTCACATATCCCATCACCAAAACCCAGATTTTACTCAAGTGTGAGAAGGGATTTCAGGCATGATTTCATGTTTCCTTTCCCAAGGTTCCCATGAAACCCAATTGCATTCCATCTCTTTCCCAAGATAATTGAACACTAAGCATTAAGAACGAAATTCCTTCTAGCAAATCAAGAGAAGATGAAGAGAAGAAGAATTTCACTATTATCAATCCATCAAGTACAACAGAGCTCCCTCCCCCAATGAGAGGGAAGTTTGCTACTCATAGCTTGAAAAGTACTCAAAGGTGGAGTGTAAAAGTGGATTTAGAACTAACTGCTTTACGCCCCTTCAGTACTCCTTGCGGGGTATTTATACTACTCCTAGTAAAAATAAAAGAATTACAAAAGTGAAAAAGGGAAAATTACATTTCGGAAGGAAAGAAAACACTCAATAAGCATGACTTCTTAGCTGGCGTGTGGCTGGCGCTCTACCGGCTTGTCACGTACCCTCAAACTAGCTTAGCGTGCCACGCTCAATCTTTCAAGTGACACGCTCGTCTCTCTATCAACCTTGGCGTGCCACGCCTTCAAACTCAAGTGGCACGCCATAGTGGAAGTCTTGTGTTGGCGTGCCACGCCTTCGAGCTCAAGTGGCACGCCTTTTGCTTTTTCGACTTTCCTTTCCACTTTCCTTTGCAGGGGATTTAAAAACTCCCTGGGTCTTTCAGCTTCTGAGGCAACTTCCTCTGTATGATGGCGCTGCATTCATTAGTCAACACTATGGTTTCTTTTGCCTCCCAATTCCTCTTTTTTGTTATAAGCTCCTTTAAGAACTTGGCATAGAGTGGCATTTGTTCTAATGCATCAGCAAATGGTATGTTGATTTGGAGCCTCTTGAAGATCTATAGGAACTTAGAGAACTGGCCGTCCTTCCCATCTTTTCTCAGTCTTTATGGGTATGGTGCCTTTGGCACATAGGGCTTCAAAACTGGTTTTGGTGAAGGTGAAGCTGGGACTTCTCAGAGTTATGGCTTTGCATTCCCCTCTTGGGTTAGCCATGGTATCGCTGAGAAATGTGTGTGTGGAAAGTGGGATTTGCTTGGACAAAATCCCCACTTGTGCTTCCAACTTTGTGATTGCCGCACCTTGATTTTTCAGATTTGACCTGTATTCCTCTTGATTAGCATCTATCCTTCTGTCAGTTTGTGCTTGTCTGTCTATGAGAGAGGAGACTGCCCCTGAAATCTAGAATGACAGTTGTGCTATTGCAGCCTCCATCCTCTCAAAGTTGCTCTTGATTTCGCATGGTTGCGTAGTTGAGGATGATGCATCTTGATTGAGGTTGTTGTGTATGGGTTGGTGGTTATGGTATGATGTGTTTTGTGAGTTATGGTAGGGTCTATGATTCCCTGTTTGATGGTTGGGGTTGTGGTTGGGATGCTGATTTGATGGATAAGGCTTGTTGTGGTCCTAGTTGTGGTTTTATTGATTTCCCCACCCAAAGTTTGGGTGGTTCTTCCAACCTAGGTTGTATGTCTTAGAGTGTGGCTCATATGGTGCTTTGGATGAATTGTTCACATAATTATCTTGCTCCCAGTCACCTTCAGATTCTGATGCATTACCTTCTTGTTGAGAAGTTTGGTCTTGAATGATTGAGGCTTGGTTGGCCTCCATCCTCTTGGTTAATGCTGCTATTTGTGCTGTAATTGCCTTGTTCTGAGCTAACAAAGCATCTACAGAGTTGAGTTCTAGTACTCCCTTCTTCTGAGTCCTTTCTGAGGCATAGAAATACTCATTTTTAGCTACAGTCTCAATGACATCTACGGCCTCTTCAATGGTTTTCTTTTTGTTGTGTGAGCCTCCTGAAGAATGATCCACTGCATTCTTTGCTTCATAGGATAGTGCCTCATAAAAGATATGTAGTTGTACCCACTCATTGAACATTTCTAGTGGGCATCTTCTTGTCAGATCTTTGAATCTCTCCCATGCCTCATAGAGTGTTTCTCCATCTTGTTGTCTAAAAATTTGCACCTCAACTCTCGGCCTATTGATTCTTTGTGCAGGGTAAAATCTCACAAGGAATCTGTTCACGACCTCCTCCCATGTAGTTAAGCTATCCTTGGGGAATGATTCCAACCACTTTACTGCCTTATCTCTGAGTGAGAAAGGGAACAAGAGTAGTTTGTAGATGTCAGGGTGTACTCTGTTGGACTTTACAGTATCACATATCCTCAAGAATGTGTTGAGATGTTAATTGGGATCTTCTTGGGCACTCCCTCCATATGAGCAATTATTCTGAACAAGTGTGATGAGCTGAGACTTCAGCTCAAAGTTATTGGCATGAATTATTGGCTTTAGGATGCTGCTGCCACAATTTCCTGGGTTTGGGTTGATTTAGGAACCTAAGACTCTCCTTTCTTGCCCATCATGATTGACTGGGCCTCCCCTGGCATGGTTATGAACTTCTTCCTCATGATGATTCTCCATATTCTCCTCCATGTTTGTTTCAAAATACTCTTCCTCTTCCTCAGCACCAACAACTCTCTTTCCTCTTGCTTCCCTCCTTAATCTAAGGAAGTTCTCTCAGGTTCATAATCAAAGAAGGTTGAAGCCCTGCTTCTCCTACCTGTCATACAACCAATCAAGGTAAAAAGCAAGAAAAAAAATGGATAAAGAAATTACTATTGTTAGAACAGTTGTTAGTGTGAGTGGTGCAATTGATCAAACAGTTAGAAGAGTGGAAATATGGACACTAAATAAGATAATCAAAGAAGAAGGAAATAGAGCTCAAAATAAAAAAAATGCTAAATAAAGAAAATAAAATAACAAGGAAATTAAATTGCTTAATCTAGCTCTCCAATCAATATAATCACTGTCAAATTTAAGCCAATCCCCGGTAACGGCGCCATAAAACTTGATGACCAGAATTCACTACCCCTTTCAAAAATTAGTGAATTAGTTCTTTTGGTAAGCGCACAAAAATTATCGCCAAGTAACAACCCACAGTAGAGTGGGATCGTATCCACAGAGATTGGCAAATCCAAGCAGTTTTAATTGATTGATGAATTAGTCAAGCGGATCAATAAGATTATGAAGTACAGAATTGTAAGTGATGACATAAATGTAAATGACTAGAATATAAAGAAAAGCAATAAAGTGCAGAAATGGAAATTGCAGAATGTAAAGTGTTGAATCATAAATGACTTGAATGTAAATGGGAGTGGGAAATTGCTGAATGCAAAATTAAGCTGTAAAGAAATGGATAGATAAGAATAGGGAAATTCATTGAGATTGGGAGATGTTGTCTCTTTGGATCAAATCTAGCTTATATCTTCTTCAATCATGCAACTCATTGACTTCTTGGCAATCATGATTGATTGAGCCCCAATCCCTTGGTGACTCAATCTCTCAGATCTTAATCAATAGCCTATTCCTTGGTCTAATTGCTCATGAAGAGAGATATGCTTGGTCCCTGATTATACCACACACCCTCATAGGTCCAGGTAGAGAGGGGATTATATGTCACGTATCCCATCACCAAAACCCAAATTCTACTCAAGTGTGAGAATGGATTTCAAGCATGGTTTCATGTTTCCTTTCCCAAGGTTCCCATGAAACCCAATTGCATTCAATATCTTTCCCAAGATAATTGACCACTAAGCATTAAGAACGAAATTCCTTCTAGCGAATCAAGAGAAGATGAAGAGAAAAAGAATTTCACTATTATCAATCCATCAAGTACAACAGAGCTCCCTCTCTCAATGAGAGGGAAGTTAGCTACTCATAGCTTGAAAAGTACTCAAAAAGTGGAGTGTAAAAGTGGATCCAGAACTAACTGCTTTACCCCCCTTCAGTACTCCTTGGGGGTATTTATACTACTCTTAGTAAAAATAAATGAATTACAAAAGTGAAAAAGGGAAAATTACATTTTGGAGGGAAATAAAACACTCAATAAGCGTGACTTCTTAACTGGCGTGTGGCTGGCGCTCTACCGGCGTGTCACGTGCCCTTCAAACTAGCTTGGTGTGCCACGCTCAATCCTTTAAGTGGCACGCTCATCTCTCTATCAACCTTGGCTTGCCATGCCTTCAAACTCAAGTGGCACGCCATAGTGGAAGTCTTGTGTTGGTGTGCCACGCCTTCGAGCTCAAGTGGCACGCCCTTTGCTTTTTCCACTTTCCTTTGCCTCTGGAAACTTGAACTAGCATGCCACGTCCTTGTTGTGTGCTTGGCTAAGCTCCTCTGAAAAGTTGCACTAGCGTTGCATGCCCAGGGTCTGGCGTGCCACGCCCCTTTGTGAGTGAATGGTTCCTCTGTTTGGTGTGCCACGCCACGAACTCAAGTGGGACGCCCCAATGCTTCTTTGCCCTCTGAATGACACTAGCATGCCATGCCTGGTTGCTCAAGTGGCACGCCTAGGTGAAGAATAGTGAATGGCGTGCCACGCCTTCGATACCAAGTGGCACGCCCCATGTAATTGGCCTCTTCCATCCTCTCTGGAAACTATACCAGCGTGCCACGCCTAAAGCTTGGCGTGCCACGCCTAAAGCTTGGCGTGTCATGCCCATGATCTTGTCTTGTTCCATTAGTTGGTGTGCCACGCCTCGGCCTTCAAGTGGCACACCATAGTGACATGCTCGGATTGGCGTGCCACGCCTTCGACACTAAGTGGCATGCCCAGTCCTTGCTCATGTTATCTTGTGCATTGGCGTGCCACGCCTGGTTGCTCAAGTGGCACGCCTAAGTAAGGTTGAGAGGTTGGCGTGCCATGCCTTCGACTTCAAGTGGCACGCCCAGTCTTCAATTGCCTTCAGCCCCTTCTCTGGATCATTGTACCAGCGTGCCACGCCATGCTGCTCAAGTGGTACGCCCATGTATTTGTGCACTCTTCAAACTTGGCGTGCCACGCCTGGGTCTTCAAGTGGCACGCCAAAGTGACTTTTTGGAGCTGGCGTGCCACGCCTTCGACACCAAGTGGCACGCCATAGTGAAGGTTCTTCTTGAGATGGTGAGTTGGCGTGCCACGCCCTTTTGCTCAAGTGGCACGCCTATAGTAGTTGATGGGTAAGGCGTGCCACGCCCATCCTGGCGTGCCACGACCCTTTTGTGTCCTCTATTTTGCTTTCTGGAATTTTGTACTAGCGTGCCATGCCCACATGCATGCTTGGATCTCCCTTCTGGAATTTAGTATTGGTGTGCTACGCTTAGCTCCTGGCATGCCACACCAGTGTATTTTTGTGGCGTTTGCTCCCAAGTGGCTGATAGGTAAAATTGTGACTCATACTTTTCACAACTCGAACAATTCCTACTCCAAAAACTTGGTGCACAATACTATGGTTCACACACATTCTTCACAACTTCGCACAATTAACCAGCAAGTGCACTGGGTCGTCCAAGTAATAAACTTTACGTGAGTAAGGGTAGATCCCACGGAGATTGTTGGTATGAAGCAAGCTATGGTCATTGGTGGACGAAATTGTGATCACTATTTTGTGCCTTTTGGTATCATTGTAAAATTATGGAATTTAAGAAATTGGCATGAGTGGACACAATTCCGTTCAACTAACCAGCAAGTGTACTCGGTCGTCCAAGTAATACCTTACGTGAGTAAGGGTCGAATCCACAGAGATTATTGGTTTGAAGCAATCAATGCTTATTTTATTAATCTTAGTCAGGAGGCTAAAGAAGTTATTTGGATTTATTTGTAAAAAGCCAAACTACAAATTTCATAAAATTGTAAGTTAAAATAATAGAGTTACTTGATTTTCAGTACTGGGGAATATGTTGGAGTTTTGGAGATGCTTTGTCCTCTGACTTCAACTCTTCCTTGAAATCCTCTTCTCACACGCAGGTTCCTTCCATGGCAAGCTCTATGTAGGGTGTCACCGTTGTCAATGGCTACTTCCCATCCTCGCAGTGAAAACTATGCACGCACTCTGTCACAGTACGGCTAATCACCGGTTGGTTCCCGCTCCTACTGGAATAGAATCACTCTTTTGCGTCTGTCACTAACGCCCAGCAGGTTAAAGTTTGAAGCACGTCACAGTCATTCAATCCCGGAATCCT
>NW_026264909.1:1973156-1984937 GCF_000817695.3 Arachis duranensis
GTCATCTTGTAAATCTCAGTCAGGCGGATTATAATGGTTATAATGGTTTTCGAATATAAAGATAAATAAAGCATAAAATAAAGATAGAGATACTTATGTAATTCATTGGTGGGAATTTCAGATAAGCGCATGAAGATACTGTGTTCCTTCTGAATCTCTGCTTTCTTACTGCTTTCATCCAATCATTCTTACTCCTTTCCATGGCAAGCTGTATGTTAGGGATCACCGTTGTCAATGGCTACCGTCTATCCTCTCAGTGAAAATGGTCCAGGTGCGCTGTCACCACACGACTAATCATCTATCGGTTTTCGATCATGCAGGAATAGGATTTACTATCCTTTTGCGTTGTCACCACGCCCTACAGTCGCGAGTTTGAAGCTCGTCACAATCATTCAATCTCTGAATCCTACTTGGAATACCACAGACAAGGTTTAGACTTTCCGGATTCTCAAGAATGCTGATAATGGACTCTAGCTTATACCACGAAGATTCTGATTAAGGAATCTGATGCCAAGGTATCTAGGCCAGTTTCATTGACCTTTTCTTTACTATTTTAGGGTAGTTTCATGCAATTTCTTAGGAAATAAGCAAGTTTTTGATGAAATTTCATTTACACCAGGATTCAAGCAACTATTGGGAATTTTACATGATTTCATAAGGATTTTACAAGGATTGAATGACAAATTGATGATGCATAATCTTATGACTTGGGCTAGAGCTTTAATTGCACTTTATTTGCTTGATTTCAGGACAAAAGGAGCAAGAAAAAGCCACGTTAGCAGCCACGTTAATCTAGTTAACGTGACCACTAACGTGGAATAGGAATGAGCTTGTAACGTTAATGAGAAAAATGATCGCCAATAACACCTGCGAAGCCATCATAAGCCCACATTAATTGCCACGTTAACTATATTAACGTGGTAGTTAACGTGGAGAAAAAGGGAGCTCTAGCGTTAGTGGTAAAGGTGAATACCACTAATGCTACAAACTGGAAATTAGCCACGTTAAGAGTCACGTTAACTTAGTTAACGTGAACTCTAACATGGAAAGGGGACAATGCCAATGTTAGTGACACTCACCTTTGTCACTAACGTTGGATCAAGCTAACATTGCCCACGTTAGTGGTCACGTTAAGACCACTAACGTGAAAGTTAACGTGGAGCTAAGCATCATGAACTAACGTTAGTGACACTCACCTTTGTCACTAACGTTGAAAATGGCATTCACTACCACGTTAGTGACCACATTAACCTAGTTAATGTGAACTCTAGCGTAGGAAAGAGGGGGCGTTTGGAGCGTTAGTAACAAAGGTAAGTGTCACTAACGCTCTTGAAGCTAAGGCATGCCCACGTTAAGAGTCACGTTAGTTATACTAACGTGAACTCTAACGTAGGGACAAGGGGCGCAATGCAACGTTATTGAAAAAGGTGATTCCCAATAATGCTTGCGAAGGATTACAAGGCAACGTTAGAGGTCACGTTAGTGCCACTAACATTGAAGTTAACGTGGACTATTTTGGGGTTGGACGTTAGTAAAAAAGGTGATTGCCACTAACGTTCTCGAACCTACATTTTCCCTTAACGTTAACATCACTAACGCCCATGCCTAACTCACACTTTTCTGCAAGCTGAGCCCACTAAAGATTATAATTGCTTCAACTCAAGATCTAAGGCCCACATCCAAGACTCGAAGAACTCACTAGAAGATTAAGAAGAGTAGTATATATAAGAGTAGTTTTGAACTATAGAGAAGCTTGGCACTTTGGAGAACTACCCTCTGTATATTTACTTTTCTGCATTTTCTAGCTAAGCATGTATTCTTTTCTGCCATTTCCCATTTCCAGAGCTATGAACAACTAAACCCCTTTCATTGCATTAGGGAGCTCTGTTGTAATTTGATGGATCAATTATAGTTTTCTTTCTTCTTCCTCTTTCTTTTCTCTTGATTTACTAGAAAGATTTCGATCTTAATTCAATTAGTTAGTTGTCTTGGAAAAGAAACTCTCCATAATTGGATCTCTTCTGAGCCTTGGAAAAGGGATGAGGAGATCATGCTAGAAATACTTTCTCATGTTGGACCAAATTGGCATTTGGGCGGATATAGTGACATGTAATCCTCCCAACACTTTGATTTGGAAATACATATGGTATAATCAGTGACCACACTTCATCTCTTCCCATGAGCAATTAAATCAAGGAATTGGGCAATTGTTCAAACTTAGAGAGATTGGGTTGCCAAGGAATTGGAATCCAATCACTTGAGATTGCCATGGAGATCAATAGATGCTTTGATTGAGGAAGAGATGAAAATGAATTTGATCCGGAGAATACAACATCTCCTAAGCCCAATGAATTCCCCATTTCTGATCTCACCCATTCTCTTTACTTTTTGCCATTTATTTCTATGTTCATCTCCCCGATTCCCCATTTAAGATTCTGCACTTTATTTCCCGCAATTTACTTTCCCGCCATTTAATTTCCTGCAACATCAACTACATTCTGTTTAGCTCAACTAGCATATTCTTCCAACAAAAGTTGCTTGACCAATCAATCCCTGTGGGATTTGACCTCACTCTATTGTGAGTTTTTACTTGACGACAATTCGGTATACTTGCCGAAGGGAAATCTGTTGAGAGACAAGTTTTCGTGCATCAAGTTTATGGCGCCGTTGCCGGGGATTGATTTTGTATCAACAATGATTAAGTTGGAAGTTCAATAGATTGAGCATTTTTCTTTGGTTTGTTTATTTTATCTGGTCATTTACCTTCAGTTTATTTAGTTTCTTCCTCACCCCCTATCCCCTCGTTATTTTCTTGTCCTTTGAATTTACTTACAATTCTGCTCACTAACCCACTAACTGTTTGATAAATTGCACCACTCATACTAACAATCACTCTAACAAGAATAATCACTTCATTTTATCTCTTGCTGTGTGCTCTGTTAGTTGTATGACAGGGAGAAGAGGCACAGCTTCAACTTCCTTTGATTCAGAACCTGAGAGGACCCTCCATAGATCAAGGAGGGAAGCAATGGGGAAAATAGTTGTTGGTGCTGAGGAAGAGGAAGAGTATTATGAAATAAACATGGAGGAGAACTTGGAAAACAACCATGAAGGAGAAGCTCACAACCATGCCAGAGAAGGCCCTGTAAATCATGCTGGGCAAGAGAGGAGAGTTCTAGGCTCTTACATCAATCCAAACCCAGGAAATTGTGGAAGTAGTATACAAAAGCCCACTATACATGCCAACAACTTTTAATTAAAACCCCAACTCATCACCCTTGTTCAGAACAACTGCTCATTTGGAGGAAGTGCCCAAGAAGACCCTAATCAACATCTAACCACCTTCCTAAGAATATGTGACATAGTTAAGTCTAACGGAGTCCATCCGGATGTCTATAGGCTGCTTTTGTTCCCTTTTTCACTCAGGGATAAAGCATCTAAGTGGCTTGAATCCTTCTCGAAGGAGAGCTTAACAAATTGGGAAGACGTGGTGAACAAGTTTTTGGCAAGATTCTACCCTCCTCAAAGAATTAACGGGCTGAGACCTGAGGTGCAAACTTTCAGGCAACAGGATGGCAAAACTCTCTATGAGGCATGGGAAAGGTTTAAGGACTTAACAACAAGATGCCCACCGGACATGTTCAATGAGTGGGTTCAACTTCACATTTTCTATGAAGGTCTTTCTTATGTGTCAAAGAAGGCTGTAGACCATTCATCAAGAAAATCTCTAAACAAGAAGAAAACCATTGAAGAAGCCATATATGTCATTGAAACGGTACCTGAGAATGACTACTTCTATGCTTCTGAAAGAAGCAACACTCGAGGAGTAATGGAGCTGAACCACATGGATGCATTGCTGGCTTAAAATAAGATGACCACCAAGCAGCTAACAGATCTCACCAAGAAGGTGGAAGAAAACCAAGTTGTAGCAGTCATCACTTCATCACCTACTCAAGAAGGAGTGAATGCAGGGGAAGAAGGTGACTGGGAACAAGCCAATTTTGTTGGAAACTCACCTAGACAAATCCATGATCCATATTCCAAAACTTACAACTCTGGATGAAGAAATCACCCTAACTTTGGGTGGGGAAATCAACAAGACCAAGGCTAAGACCAGAGACGCCACAACCACAATTCCAACAACAATGCAACTCACCAACATCCCTCACATAGATCCTATCAACAACCACCTAATCTCAATCCACCATCACTAACTGAGGATAGACTTTCCAAGATTGAGGCTCTACTTGAAGACATATGTAAAGAAGTCCAAGACAACAAGGTGTTTAAGGATAAAGTGCGAGCTAATATCAAGAACCAAGGGGAAACCATCAAGAGACTAGAGTCCCAAGTAGGGTATCTATCTCAATAGTTTCCCAAACCCACTGATGGTTTTCCCAGTGACACACAGAAGAATCCAAGAGGAGAAGCAAAGAAAGTAAGGTGGAAAGAATGCAAGATGATCACCACAAGTGATGAGATGAGTGTGGAGGAAGTGGACACACAAACAAAACACCTCCAAGACAGTCCAAAGAAAAATCATGAAGACAGAAACCATGCATCCCAACCCACACGTAGGGAGGAGCTAAAGAAAGAGGAGATCTTGAACCCATATGCACCCTTTCCCCAATGGCTCAAAGGTGGTATAGCAAGGAGAATGTATTCAAGATTCCTCGATATGTTTGCATCTCTTAAGGTAAATACACCATTCATTAAAGCCCTCCAGCAAATGCCTTCTTACATCAAATATATGAAGGAGCTGCTGGCCAAAAAAGGTTCATTAAAGGGTGGATAAACAATAAAGATGAACAGGGAATGCATCACTCTCATTCAAACAGAGCCACCCACAAAGAAGAAGGATCCAGGGAGTTTCCACATTCCCTATGCTATAGGAGAGACAATGATTGATAAGGGGCTCTGTGACCTGGGAGCAAGTATCAACCTAATGCCTCTATCCCTCATGAAAAAGCTTCAAATCAATGAGCTAACACCTACAGATGTAATCAACAAATTGGCCGACAAAACTCAAAAGCAGGCAATAGGAGTGGTTGAAAACGTGTTAGTGAAGGTTGGGAACTACTTCTTGCCTACGGACATTGTTATCCTGGAAATGGAAGAGAATCTCATCCATCCCATCATCCTGGGAAGGCCATTCTTAGCCACAGCCAGGGCACTTATAGATGTGGAGCGAGGAGACCTAGTATTGAGGATACACGATGAACAGCTCACCTTCAGTGTTTTCAAACCCTCACAAGAAGCATATCATGATAACAAAAAGTCAGAGGAAAAGCACAATAAAGGGTTGATAGAAGAGGCAAGCATGGGAGCATAAGTACCACACCTGAAAATCCTCATTGGTGACAACTAATGTTATCAGAAGGAGCAACACCCAAGTATAATCCAAAAGGAACCAGACCCACCAGAGTCATATGAGACAAGCAACAAAACTTTCCTCAAAGAGAAAACCACAAGTAGCAAAGTGACATCAAAGGACACAAGAAAAAAGGTCCCTAGGGGATGGAAAAACAAAAAGATCCCTACAGAAGATTTCTCTCCAGGAGATGAAGTGGTATCTGCCTACTTTCTATCTATACCACCTCATCTCCCCACTATTCCATCTCAGCTGCCTCCAGTATACACCATTAACAAAATCTTGTCCTTAGAACATGTGGAACTTCTTAACAAAACCAATGGAAACAGGTTCATTGCAAGGGGGGAAGATTTGAAGCACTACCAACCACCCTGACAAGGGCCAAATGTCAAGCTAATGACGCTAAAGAAGCGCTTCATGGGAGGCAACCCATGTTCTATACCCTTTCTCTTTGATCTCTAATAGTAGTAATAAAGCAAAGTTCATGGGTTCTAAATCAACTTCGATAAACCATATAAGAATCCCTACATGCAGTATATAGTACATGATAAGTTTGGTATTCAAGGCACACCAAGAGGGCTTGAACACACTTCATGATATGATATTCTTTTCGAACCTTGTTGCACCATACGATCACAAACAAGTTTGGTGTTACCAATATTGCATGCATGGGAAATTAATTGGTTTGTTGATTTGCATTCATGAAAAGCATTTAGTATATTTAAAAAAAAGGGGATTCAACAGCAGCTATGTCATACTTTAATGTTTCTCACCAAAAATTCAATTGACTTTTTGCATTCCCCTTTGTCTTTTATAGGAAATCAAGAAGGGTATTGGTGGTACTTGATAGGACAATCAAAGAAGGGAGATTCGGCCACTATACCAAGGAGACTCCACACTTGTCTTCAAGGGGAGTATCTTTGGAAGTGTTGCCATGCAACATTGGGAGTTGGATAGCCTTGGAGACCGAACCAAGACCCTCATAAAAGAGGTGATCCTTGTGCTCATCCAATGCCAAGCCCCAACCGTCCATCACTAAGCAACATCATCAATCCAGACCCTTCAAACACCCATCATCTTTCTATATAAATGATCCCCATTCTACATCCTCTCCGTACACACTTGCTATTCTCATTCATCTCCATTCCTTCTCTCAAACACGCATATTTCATCCTCCAACAAAAGTTCCATACACACCCTCTTAGCCACATCTTGTGAGCCGTAACTATATCAACCATTACTCATGGCATCGTCTAGCTCTAAAAGGCGAAAAGGGAAGGAACCTATAGAGCAGCCTCCGTTTGATGAAAAGAAATTTAGAACCTTTTACCATGTACTACAATTTGGGTGGATGGCTGATAAAGAAGTCATATATGAGTTAGGCTTTCAATTCACAAAAATTGAGTGCCCCAAAATCACAGAGAAGGTAGAAAAACGTCGATGGGAGCTCCTCACCAATCCGATTACAAGGGTGAACGTAACTCTGGTAAGAGAGTTTTATGCTAATGCGGTTAGACATGATAAGGAAGATGAATCCTATACAAGTTTCGTGAGAGGGGTAATGGTGGATTTTAGTCCCATGAGCATCATGAGAGTGCTAAAGCTGCGAACCATATCCTTTGCAGAAGAGAGCTATCACTCAAGAATTGATAACAACCCTAACCATTACCAGATTATGAAAGACATCTGTGTGCAGGGAGCGGATTGGGACAGAGACCCCAATGGGAAGCCCATATTTATAAAAAAAGGAGATCTCCTTCCTGAGGCTAAGAGGTGGTTCGAAATTGTAAGGAGATCCATCCTCCCAGCCGGAAACAACTCAGAGGTAAACCTTAAGAGAGCAATAATGGTGCAATGCATAATGAAGGAAGGAGAAATCAAGGTTCATAAACTCATAGCCCAAGGTATTCGGAAGTTTAGGCTACCCCACTACTATTCTCCATCTTTGCAACAAGGCTGGGGTGGTGTTTGAAGATGGAAATCCCGAATGGATAAAAGTTGGCCTTCCAAGTACTTTTCGTCGGATGCATGCTGCTGCACCTCCCCTTCCTCAACGAAGACTAAGAAATAGGCCAGCCCATTGAGCTGAAGAAGGACAGCATCCACAGGAGCAAGCCCCAGCCACCTTAGACATGCACCAATTACAAGAGGCTATTGATACCTTGTCAAGGCAATGCATGGAAAATCAAGGGGCACAGAAGGAGCTTCAAATGCAAATAATGGACCGCCAAGAAGAATCACTCTCAAGATGGATGAATCAGTAAGGGGAATGGCAAAAACAATTGATGGAACAGTAATTTGAACAAGGGAGACAATGGAGTGAGTCCTTCCATAACCTGAACCAAAAGCAAGATCAACAAGAAGAAGCCATCCAAAAGCTAATCAACATCCAAGCACATCAAGGTGCACACATTCATGAGATTCATAGGAAACAAAGAGAACATGCAGATCTTTTTGATGAATAAAGAGCATTTTCGAAAGGGGTTTACATGAGTGAAACTGGATATCATGTAAACACCCAAGCCAGGCTTGGGTACTTAATTGGACAACTACCTGTATTGAATCCTGGGATCACAAAATATGAGGACGTAAAGGATGAATTAGCACGAGTGGAACGAGAAAGGGCCGAAAAGAGTCATGAATCAGTAAGGAAGGCACTAGAAGATTGGAAAATAGTCAGAATGAATCGGATGAAAGGAAGCACAAGTGGACAAAAAGAAGACAAGGAAGCAAAAGAACATGAGCATTCCAATAAGTGAAAGGTGGTAGTGTTCCTTCTTAGTTCTATCTCTTTCAAAGCTTTAAATAAGGAAAATCATGTATGAAATAGAACTTGCTTCTATAGTAGCTTAGGAATCTTCAATTATGCTTTAAAATTTTGTTGCTTAGGTCCATGCTCATTAGTCTAATGTCCCTAGTGTTCATAGTCATCTTGCTTATATGTATGCTTGTCCTTTAAGCCAATCAAAAAGAAAATGTTATAAAAAGAACAAGAGTGGAATTATCTTGTGAAGTGAATTTTGAATGTTTGTGGTAGGGTGATTAATTTGCTAAGTTGGTTCACCAACAAGGTAGGAAGGCAACTATCCATCCTGAATCCTATGCTTGAAACACATCCTATGAGAATAACCAAATTATGAAATCCCAATAAGAAAAGAGAAAGAGCAATAAAAGTGAAAAGGAAAGAAAAACAATGAGAAATAATGCTAGGTACCAAGGGTTTGAATATTGAGGCATGTGTCTGTGGTGTTCATGTGCAACGGATATGCTTGGATGAATAAGCTCTTAGGGGTGCCTTATCACCTGGTAACTTGGGTTAACTAATCCAGATTATCAGCTGAAATTCCACTATCAAGAGTAACCTTTGCTACAGAACACTTAGTAACCCAAAGAGGTGTGATGGGTGTTTTTGTGCAAAAATGAATTTCCAAGCACATAGATCTAACCGGCAAGTATACCGGGTCGCATCAAGTAGTAAAACTAACTTAGAGTGAGGTCGATCCCACAGGGATTGATGGATCAAGCAACTTTAGTGGGTGATTAGTTTAGTCAAGCTAACATTGAAGTGAAATATGTGAAATGTAGCCAACAGAAAGTAAATAGCAAGGAAAATTAAAGTGCAGAAAGTAAAATTGCAGAAACTTAAAGTGCAAGAAAGTAAAATAGCTGAAACTTAAATTGTAAGAAAAGTAAATTGCATGAGAAGTAGAGGGGGCTGGGTGATGGAAATAAAAAACATATGCTTGTGACAATGACGATACGTCACAAAATTTATGGGAATTCGTATTCCTAAGATCATAAGATCTTTTGAGAAGCGAAATAAAGTAAATTAGACTTTTATTTGTTTGATCAGTTCTTTCCACATTTTCTTCATTATTGTAAATGGACTTTTTTTTGTTTTTGATTCAAGAATAAAGAAATCAATGAAGCAAGTAATCAAAGAGATCTTGAGAACAAGTGACAGGGAAATTAAAGTGCAGGAAAATTAAATTCATATCACAGTAGCTCAAATGTAAAGTGCAGAGGAACTAAAGTACAGGAAAGTAAATTGGGAGCTGGAATTCAAAGTTAAACAAGAAAATTCAGGATGCATTCAATCAGAGAAGTAGCAGATGGAATAAAATGTAGCAGATCTAAACAGCAAAGCAAAATTGCTTCAAGAAGCAAATAGCAGATGAACCAAACTTAAATTGCAGACTTGATGAGTGGATAATTTATATTCTTTTTGGCATTGTTTTTAGTATGTTTTTAGTATGTTTCAGTTAGTTTTTATTATATTTTAATTAGTTTTTAGTTAAAATTCACTTTTCTGGACTTTACTATGAGTTTGTGTGTTTTTCTGTGATTTCATGTATTTTCTGGCTGAATTTGAGGGACCTGAGCAAAAATCTGATTCAGAGTCTGAAAAGGACTGCAGATGCTGTTGGATTCTGACCTCCCTGCACTCGAAGTGGATTTTCTGGAGCTACAGAAGCCCAATTGGCGCGCTCTTAACTGCGTTAGAAAGTAGACCTTCTGGGCTTTCCAATAATCTTTAATAGTCCATACTTTGCCCGAGATTTGATGGCCCAAATAGGCGTTCCAAGTCAGCTCAAGAATTTTGGCGTAAAATGCCGGAACTGGCACACGAATGGGAGTTAAACGCCCAAACTGACATAAAAGCTGGCGTTTAACTCCAAGAAGAGTCTCTACACGAAAATGCTTCAATGCTCAGCCCAAGCACACACCAAGTGGGCCCGGAATTGGATTTTTATGCCATTTACTCATCTTTGTAAACCCTAAGCTACTAGTTCTCTACAAATAGGACCTTTTGCTATTGTATTAGACATCTTGGTAGCTATCTTCGAGTAGTCTTATGCTATCTTAGATCATAGGGCTGGCCTCACGGCCATGCCTAGACCTTGTTCTTATGTATTTTCAACGGTGGAGTTTCTACACACCATAGATTAAGGTGTGGAGCTCTGCTGTACCTCGAGTATTAATGCAATTACTATTGTTCTTCTATTCAATTTAGCTTATTCTTGTTCTAAGATATCACTTGTTCTTCAACTTGATGAATGTGATGATCAGTGACACTCATCATCATTCTCACCTATGAACGTGTGCTTGACAACCACCTCCGTTCTACCTTAGATTGAGTGGATATCTCTTGGATTCCTTAATCGGAATCTTCGTGGTATAAGCTAGAATTGATGGCGGCATTCAAGAGAATCTGGAAGGTCTAAACCTTGTCTGTGGTATTCTGAGTAGGATTCAAGGATTGAATGACTGTGACGAGCTTCAAACTCGCGATTGTGGGGCGTTAGTTACAGATGCAAAAGAATCACTGGATTCTATTCCTACATGATCGAGAACCGACAGCTGAATAGCCGTGCTGTGACAGAGCGCATTGAACATTTTCACTGAGAGGACGGGACTGTAGCCATTGACAACGATGATGCCCAACATACAGCTTGCCATGGAAAGGAGTAAGAAGGATTGGATGAAGACAGTACGAAAGTAGAGAGACGAAAAGGACAAAGCATCTCCATACGCTTATCTGAAATTCTCACCAATGAATTGCATAAGTATCTCTATCTTTTTTTTATGCTTTATTCATAAATCATCCATAACCATTTGAATCTGCCTGACTGAGATTTACAAGATGACCATAGCTTGCTTCATACCAATAATCTTCGTGGGATCGACCCTTACTCGCGTAAGGTTTATTACTTGGATGACCCAGTGCACTTGCTGGTTAGTTGTGTGAAGTTGTGATAAAGAGTTGAGATTGCAATGAGCGTACCATGTTGATGGCACCATTGATGATCACAATTTCGTGCACCAAGTTTTTGGCGCCGTTGCCGGGGATTGTTTGAGTTTGGACAACTGACGGTTCATCTTGTTGCTTAGATTAGGTATTTTTCAGAATTTTTAAGAATGAATTCTAGTGTTTCAAGGTGATGTTCTTATCATCACCAAAGCTGATTGATTCTCATCAATTTAGCTCTTGAATGTAATGTCTTGCTGAAGCTTAGCTAGCCATGTCTAATTCCTTTAGACTAAAGCTTTAGACTAACATTACATGATTCCTAGAATTCTTATTAAAAATTTTGAATCTCTTTATTTTCTTCTCCATATAATTTTCGAAAAAAAAACAAAAAAATTACAAAATCATAAAACCAAAAATATTTTTCGCTTAAGTCTAGTGTCTCATTTTAAGTTTGGTGTCAATTGCATGTTTATGTTCTTCTTGCATTTATCATGTGTCTTCATTGATCTTCAAGTTGTTCTTGATGATTTACTTGCTCTGATCTTTAAATTCTCTTATTTTGTGTGTTTTGTTGTTTCCCATATGCATTCTCAATTTGTTAGTGTCAGTAGTATACAAACTTCTAAGTTTGGTGTCTTGCATGCATTGTTTATTTGAT
>NW_026264909.1:1985015-1986404 GCF_000817695.3 Arachis duranensis
CAAAAAAATTTTTAATTTGTGTCTTTTCAAGTCAATAATGCAGAGAATTGAAGATTCAGAACATACAGCAGAGGAATTACACAGAAAAAGCTGGGCGTTCAAAACGCCCAGTGAAGAAGGAAAATTGGCGTTTAAACGCTAGCCAGGGCACCTGGCTGGGCGTTTAACGCCCAAAAGGGTAGCATTTTGGGCGTTAAACGCCATAATGTATACCATTCTGGGCGTTTAACACCAGGATGGCACAAGAGGGAAGATTTTGTTTTCAATTCAAATTTTTTTTTCAAGTTTTCATAATTTTTCAAAATCAAATCTTTTTCAAATCATATCTTTTCAAGCATATATTTTCAAAATCAATTTCTTTCCAATTTCAAAAATACTTGCTAACAATTAATGATTTGATTCAACATTTCAAGTATGTTACCTTTTCTGTTGAGAAAGGTTTAATGTTTGAATCATATCTTTTCTTGTTATCCAAGTCATTGATTTTAAAAATCAAATCTTTCTAAATTGTTTTTCAATCATATCTTTTTAAAACTATATATTTTCAATCATATCTTTTTAATCACATCTTTTTCAAAATAAGTTTTCAATCATATATTTTTGATTTCTAATTTCAAAATCTTTTTCAAAAAACACTTTATCTCTTTCCCAATCATATTTTTCGAAAATCATTCTTCAATTTTTGAAAATGTTTTTAAAATCTTTTTAAATTTATTTTCGAAAATTTCTTCCCTTCTTCTCACATCCTAATTCTTCTACCTCCTCCTTCTATTCTTCTAACACCTCAAGGAATCTCTATACTGTGACATAGAGGATTCCATATTTTCTTGTTCTCTTCTCTTTCATATGAGCAGGAGCAAAGACAAAAGCATTCTTGTTGAGGCTGACCCTGAACCTGAAAGGACCTTGAAGCGAAAACTAAGAGAAGTTAAAGCACAACTCTCTGTAGAGGACCTAACAGAAATCTCCAAAGAAGAAGACATGGCAGCCGAAAACAACAACAATGCCAACAATGCAAGGAAGGTGCTGGGTGACTTTACTGAACCTACTCCCGACTTCTATGGGAGAAGCATCTCTATCCCTGCCATTGGAGCAAACAACTTTGAGCTTAAGCCTCAATTAGTTTCTCTAATGCAACAGAATTGCAAGATCCATGGACTTCCATTGGAATATCCTCATCAGTTTTAGCTGAATTCTTGCAAATCTGTGACACTGTTAAGACCAATGGGGTTGACCCTGAGGTCTATAGACTTATGCTATTCCCTTTTGCTGTAAGAGACAGAGCTAGGATATGGTTGGACTCACAATCTAAAGAAAGCATGAACTCTTGGGAAAAGCTAGTCAATGCCTTCTTGGCAAAGTTCTTTCCACCTCAAAAATTGAGTAAGC
>NW_026264909.1:1986495-1989969 GCF_000817695.3 Arachis duranensis
AGCTCTGCTGGAGGATCTCTTCATCTGAAAAAGATGCATGCAGAAGCTCAAGAACACATTGAAATTGTTGCAAATAACCAATTCATGTACACTTCTGAAAGGAACCCCGTGAACAATGGGACGAATCAAAAGAAAGGAGTTCTTGAGATTGATACTCTGAATGCCATATTGGCTCAAAATAAAATATTGACTCAGCAAGTCAATATGATTTCTCAAAGTCTGTCTGGAATGCAAGCTGCACTAGGCAGTACTAAGGACGCTTCATCTGAAGAACAAACTTATGATCCTGAGAACCCATCAATAGAAGAGGTGAATTACATGGGAGAACCATATGGAAACACCTATAATCTTTCATGGAGAAATCATCCAAACCTCTCATGGAAGGATCAACAGAGACCTCAACAAGGTTTCAACAACAATAATGGAGGAAGAAACAGGTTTAGCAATGGCAAGCCTTTTCCATTATCTTCTCAGCAACAGATAGAGAATCCTAAGCAGAGCTACTCTGACTTAGCAACCATGGTCTCTGATCTAATCAAAACCACTCAAAGTTTCATGACTGAAACAAGGTCCTCCATTAGAAACTTGGAGGCACAAGTGGTCAGCTGAGTAAGAAAGTTACTGAACTCCCTCCTAGTACTCTTCCAAGCAATATAGAAGAGAATCCAAAAGGAGAGTGTAAGGCCATCAACATGGCCCAACTTGGAGAGGAGAAAGAGGCTGTGAGCGCCACTGAAGAAGACCTCAATGGACGTCCTCTAGCCTCCAATAAGTTCCCTAATGAGGAACCTTGGGAATCTAAGGCTCACACTGAGACCATAGAGATTCCATTGGATTTACTTCTGCCATTCATGAGCTCTGATGAGTATTCTTCCTCTGAAGAGGATGAAGATGTCACTGAAGAGAAATTTTCTAAATACCTTGGAGCAATCATGAAGCTAAATGATAAGTTATTTGGTAATGAAACTTGGGAGGATGAACCCCCTTTGCTTACCAAAGAACTGGATGACTTGACTAGGCAGAGATTACCTCAAAAGAGACAGGACCCTGGGAAGTTCACAATACCTTGTACAGTAGGCACCATGACCTTCAAGAAGGCTCTGTGTGACCTAGGGTCAAGCATAAACCTCATGTCTCTCTCTGTAATGGAGAAGCTAGGGATCTTTGAGGTACAAGCTGCAAGAATCTCACTAGAGATGGTAGACAATTCAAGAAAACAAGCTTATAGACTTGTAGAGGATGTTCTGGTAAAAGTTGAAGACCATTACATCCCTGCTGATTTCATAGCCCTAGAGACTGGGAAGTGCATGGATGAATCCATCATCCTTGGCAGACCCTTCCTAGCCACAGCAAAGACTGTGATTGATGTTGACAGAGGAGAATTGATCATTCAAGTGAATGAAGAATCCCTTGTGTTTAAGGCTCAAGGATATCCCTCTGTAACCATGGAGAGGAAGCATGAAGAGCTTCTCTCAAAACAGAGTCAAGTAGAGCCCCCACAGTCAAACTCTAAGTTTGGTATTGGGAGGCCACAACCAACTTCTAAGTTTGGTGTTGAATCCCCACATTCAAACTCTAAGTTTGGTGTTGGGAGGTTCCAACATTGCTCTGAGTATCTGTGAGGCTCCATGAGAGCCCACTGTCAAGCTACTGACATTAAAGAAGCGCTTGTTGGGAGGCAACCCAATGTTATATTTATCTATATTTCTTTTGTTATTTTATGTTTTCTGTAGGTTGATGATCATGGGAAGTCACAAAATAAATTGAAAAAGCAAAAACAGCATGAAAAATAGAAAGAAAAACAGCACACCCTGGAGGAAAAACTTGCTGGCATTTAAACGCCAGTAAGGGCAGTAAATGGGCATTTAACGCCCAGTCTGGCACCATTCTGGGCGTTTAACGCCAGAAAGGGGCACCAGACTGGCGTTAAACACCAGGAAAGGGCAAGAAGCTGGCGTTAAATGCCAAAAATGGGCACCAGCCCGGCGTTTAACGCCAGAATTGGCAGAAGGAGCATTTTTGCTCTCCACTTGGTCCAGGGATGAATTTTTCTTGACACCTCAGGATCTGTGGACCCCACAGGATCCCCTCCTACCCCACCACTCTCTCTCCTCTTCAACCATTCACCAATCACCTCAACACCTCTTCCCCAAAAACCCCTCACCTATCAAATCCTACTATTCTCTTTACCACTCACATCCATCCTTCGTAAAACCCCGCCTACCTCACCATTCAAATTCAAACCACTTTCCCTCCCAAACCCACCCATACATGACCAAACCAGACACCCTCTCCCCACCCATATATAAACCCTTCTTCTCTCCTTCATTTTTACATAACCTAAACACTACTTCTCCCCCTTGGCCGAACCACAAAGCCACCGCCATCTCCTCTAGTTCTTCTTCTTCTACTCTCTTCTTTCTTCTTTTGCTCAAGGACGAGCAAAATTTTTAAGTTTGGTGTGGTAAAAGCATTGCTTTTTGTTTTTCCATAACCATTTATGGCATCTAAGGCTGGAGAAACCTCTAGAAAGAGGAAAGGGAAGGCAAAAGTTTCCACCTCCGAGTCATGGGAGATGGAGAGATTCATCTCAAGGGTGCATCAAGACCACTTCTATGAAGTTGTGGCCATGAAGAAGGTGATCCACGAGGTCCCTTTCAAACTCAGAAAGAGTGAATATCTGGAGATCCGACATGAGATCCAAAGAAGAGGTTGGGAAGTTCTTACCAACCCCATTCAACAAGTCAGAATCTTAATGGTTCAAGAGTTCTATGCCAATGCATGGATCACCAAGAACCATGATCAAAGTGTGAACCCGGAAGTTACTATAGACCAGGCCATCATGATTCATAGCATCATGGTTGGAGAGGAAATAGAAGTTCATGAGGTTATATCCCAATAACTTTATAAGGTGGCAGACAAGTCCTCTACCTCAGCAAGGTTAGCCTTCCCTCATCTCATTTGTCACCTCTGTTATTCAGTCGGAATTGACATAGAGGGAGACACCCTGATGGATGAGGACAAGCCCATCACTAAGAAAAGGATGGAGCAAACAAGAGATCCCACTCATCATGAAATCCCTGAGATGCCTCAAGGGATGCACTTTCCTCCACAAGACTATTCGGAGCAAATCAACACCTCGTTGGGAGAATTGAGTTCCAACATGGGATAAATAAGGATGGAGCACCAAGAGCACACCATCCTCCTCCATGAAATTAGAGAAGATCAAAGAGTCATGAGAGAGGAGCAACAAAGGCAAGGAAGATACATTAAGGAGCTCAAGCACTCTATAAGATCTTCAAGAGGAAGAACAAGCCGCCATCACTAAGGTGGACCCGTTCTTTAATCTCCTTGTTCTTTATTTTCCTGTTTTTCGAATTTTTATGCTTATATTCATCATCTATGTTTGTGTCTTATGATCATTAGTGTCTTAGTGTCTATGCCTTAAAGTTATGAATGTCCTATGAATCCATC
>NW_026264909.1:1990153-2002118 GCF_000817695.3 Arachis duranensis
AACAGTGCATATGTCTTTTGAATTTGTGGTTCATGAATGTTGGCTCTTAAAAGAATGATGAAAAAGGAGAAATGTTACTGAGGATCTGAAAAATCATAAAAATGATTCTTGAAGCAAGAAAAAGAGGGGAAAAAAAAAGAAAAAAAATAAAGTTGTGATCCAAGGCAAAAAGAGTGTGCTTAAGAACCCTGGACACCTCTAATTGGGGACTCTAGCAAAGCTGAGTCACAATCTGAAAAGGTTCACCCAGTTATGTGTCTGTGGCATGTATGTATCCGGTGGTAATACTGGAAGAAAGAGTGCTTTGGGCCACAGCCAAGACTCATAAATTAGCTATGTTCAAGAATCATCATACCTAACTAGGAGAATCAATAACACTATCTGGATTCTGAGTTCCTATAGAAGCCCATCATTCTGAATTTCAAAGGATAAAGTGAGATGCCAAAACTGTTCAGAGGCAAAAAGCTAAAAGCACCGCTCATCTAATTAATACTGATCTTCATAGAAGTTTTTGGAATTCATTGCATATTCTCTTCTTTTTATCTTATTTGATCTTCAGTTGCTTGGGGACAAGCAACAATTTAAGTTTGGTGTTGTGATGACGGATAATTTATACGCTTTTTGACATTGTTTTTAGTATGTTTTTAGTATGTTTTAGTTAGTTTTTATTATATTTTTATTAGTTTTTAGTTAAAATTCATTTTTCTGGACTTTACTATGAGTTTGTGTGTTTTTCTGTGATTTCAGGTATTTTTTGGCTGAATTTGAGGGACCTGCGCAAAAATCTGATTCAGAGGCTGAAAAGGACTGCAGATGCTGTTGGATTCTGACTTACCTGCACTTGAAGTGGATTTTCTGGAGCTACAAAAGCCCAATTGGCGCGCTCTCAACTGCGTTGGAAATTAGACATCCTGGGATTTCCTGCAATGTATAATAGTCCATACTTTGCCCAAGATTTGATGGCCCAAACAGGCGTTCCAAGTCAGCTCAAGAATTCTGGCGTAAAACGCCGGTACTGGCACAAGAATGGGAGTTAAACGCCCAAACTGGCACAAAAGCTGGCGTTTAACTCCAAGAAGAGTCTCTACACGAAAATGCTTCAATGCTCAGCCCAAGCACACACCAAGTGGGCCCGGAAGTGGATTTTTATGTCATTTACTCATCTTTGTAAACCCTAAGCTACTAGTTCTCTACAAATAGGACCTTTTGCTATTGTATTAGACATCTTGGTAGCTATCTTCGAGTAGTCTTATGCTATCTTAGATCATAGGACTGGCCTCACGGCCATGCCTAGACCTTGTTCTTATGTATTTTCAACGGTGGAGTTTTTACACACCATAGATTAAGGTGTGGAGCTCTGCTGTACCTCGAGTATTAATGCAATTACTATTGTTCTTCTATTCAATTCAGCTTATTCTTGTTCTAAGATATCACTTGTTCTTCCTCTTGATGAATGTGATGATCCGTGACACTCATCATCATTCTCACCTATGAACGTGTGCCTGACAACCACCTCCGTTCTACCTTAGATTGAGTGGATATCTCTTGGATCCCTTAATCGGAATCATTGTGGTATAAGCTAGAATTGATGGCGGCATTCAAGAGAATCCGGAAGCTCTAAACCTTGTCTGTGGTATTCTGAGTAGGATTCAAGGATTGAATGACTGTGACGAGCTTCAAACTCGCGATTGTGGGGCGTTAGTGACAGATGCAAAAGAATCACTGGATTCTATTCCGACATGATCGAGAACTGACAGATGAATAGTCGTGCTGTGATAGAGCGCGTTGAACATTTTCACTGAGAGGACGGGACTGTAGCCATTGACAACGTGATGCCCAACATATAGCTTGCCATGGAAAGGAGTAAGAAGGATTGGATGAAGACAGTAGGAAAGCAGAGAGACGGAAGGGACAAAGCATCTCCATACGTTTATCTGAAATTCTCACCAATGAATTGCATAAGTATCTCTATCTTTTATTTTATGCTTTATTCATAAATCATTCATAACCATTTGAATCTGCCTGACTGAGATTTACAAGATGACAATAGCTTGCTTCATACCAACAATCTCTGTGGGACCGACCCTTACTCGCGTAAGGTTTATTACTTGGACGACCCAGTGCACTTGCTGGTTAGTTGTGCGAAGTTGTGATAAAGAGTTGAAATTGCAATGAGCGTACCATGTTGATGGCGCCATTGATGATCACAATTTCGTGCACCAAGACTCTCTCACCAAAAGGGTAAAGATCTCAAGGGTCAAGAGACTAGAAAACAAGTCTAGATCTCAAGCCCTTCCTTGATTCAACAGCAGACAGATTGAAGAAGAAATGAGGATGAAAGCAGTAAGAGGAATTTGATTCAAATTGCAATTTACTGAAATTATGCAGCAAGGCAAACAAACAGAAATCTCAAAGGGAGAATGAAACAGAATTCCTTCAATTCTCCACCCAAGATTCAAAACAGAAAGGAAAACTAAGAGAGAGCTCTCTAATCCTAATGCTCCCTAGCGGAGCTAGCCTCTTTATATGAAAATGAGAATGATGCCTTTATATAGGCTTTTTACAAAATAAAATGAATTTGAAATGAAAAACAAATTAAATGAAAATCCTAATTCTAGCTTGTTCTTGTGCCTTTGAGTGATGATGTGGGCCTTGCTTGCTTTGGATTTGAGGAGAAATGGGTTTGGTTGGCCTTGATTCAATTTGGTGAGGAATTGAATTTAAATGGAATTTTGGTTGAATTTTGGCCCAGGAGTGTTTGCTCCTAGTAGAGTGCTCTGCTCTTGTGGGGAGCGGAGCATTGCTGCTTGTGGAGTGTCTTGTGCGCGCAAAGCTCCTTAACCGTGCCAAATTGTGCGTGACATGCTTCCCTAGGCCATGTCAGGTTGTGCCTCATGCACCAAGGAATAAGGGAAGTAGCGCTCTGCTCTTGTGGGGAGCGGAGCATTGCTTTTGCTTGGGTGAGGTTCCAGGTTCAAGCCTTGGTGAAAGCACTCCACGCCAATTTTCTTGCATTTTCTTTGGGTGAGAGCATGACAATACTCTCCAAGAGAGCACTTTGCTCTCCTTGAGAGAGCAGACTTCCTTGGCGGCTGATTTTTTTGCTTATTTTTTTCTCCTTAAAGATGCCTTTCACTCGTGCCTCAATTGTACGCCAAATATGGATTGCTATATATCGTTGGAAATCTCTAAATGTCAGCTTTCTAACGCAACTAGAAGCATATCAATTGGATGTCTGTAGCTCAAGTTATAGCCCTTTGAAGGAGGCATAGTCATGCTGTGAGCGCCCAAACTTAACTTTGTGAAAATTCTTGCTTCCAAGTTGAAATTGCATCACGATGATGCTCTGCTCTTGGCAAGAGCGGAGCATTGTGTGCTGATTGCCTATTCTTCTTTAATTTGGTTTAAAAGCGTGGCCTAAGGCTCCAAAGTGTGCTCCAACTTCAAAGTGTGCCCCAGAACTCTTTTTTCTTCTTTTTTGCTTATTTTGTGCTTCTTTGCTTCTTTTTCTTCTTATTTCCTACAATATTTATAAAATTAAAAGATCAAGGACTTATTCCAATTAAGCACAAAAGAATGCAATATTTAAGCACTAATCATCAATTTATTGTATGAAAAAGCATAGAAAAACATGACATGGTGACATGCCATCACAACACCAACCTTAAACCTTGCTTGTCCCCAAGCAAGAAACGAATCATGCAATAAAGATTGACAATCCAAGGTAAGAAGAATTGCAACTCAATGTTCATGGTAAGCTAGTTTTCTATGCATGCTTCATTCACAAAAGAAATGTAAATGATTGATGCTTTTATCTAGCTCAATTTATGAAATCTTTTTCTTATAATTCTTCCTTGAAACAAGCCTTTGATTTTTTTTAGCTTCTCCTTTTGAGTGCTTTGCCCCATGAGTTAATAACAAAGCTACGACTTCTAAATGCTTTGTTTTCAAGTATTACCACTTGATACATAAGCACCACAAGCATTTAATTAGAGGACTTCATTAAGCTCATTTTTTTTTCTTGACTCTCTAATCATTGATGCTCAGAACCTTGAGCTTTGAGGGAGTGCTTTTGCACTTGAGCCTAGCCTTGACTTCTAAGTGTTTTGTTTTCAAGCATTTGGCTTGATACATAAACACCACAAGTACTTAGCAAATAAATTGTCATTGGTACTCAGAGCCTTCAGCTTTCCCATTCTTTCCCTTTTTCTTTTCTTGCCCTTTTTTTGCATTTACTTTTTTTTCCTCAAGGTTTTTATGATTTCAAAAGATTTCACAAAATGTTCTAGATGAAAACTTCAACTAAATAAAATCTAATGTAATTGAGCAATAATTAATCATACTAGCTTTCCAATACTTGTATGTACATGCTAAACTCTTCTTTAATTCCTTGTTTGTTTATGATCATGATGATTTACTGCTTTTGAACTCACAGAATTCATGTTGGTAGTTATAATGTCACAACACCATGTTTCAATCAAAATTCAAGCTATGCTTAGTCATACCACACACGCATACAGAGAATATAAAGACAATCATGCAATTTAAGGTGCTGGAGACAAAGGAGAGGAAAAGGAACTTTACAACCTTGTAGTCCATCTTCTCTATTGTTGTCATTTTCCTCTTATTCTTCCCTTTCCCTTGCCAAACTCAGAATGCTTGCTCATCCTCAATCAACAATTAGAACAATGGCTATGGGGCTAAGATGGATCATGAATGTCTTACACAATGAAATGTTAGTAGCACATGTGTTTTAAGCAAGCAAAATGAAAGATAACAATCAAGGCACCAGAGACAGAGACATTTTGACTGCAAACATAAGAAGGTGAGCACAATACATTGCATAAAAGATAAGTGGCACACCAAACTTAGTGTGACACTTTCACTTGAAATTAATGCAAGTATCTAGTAAGCATTGGAACCAAATTTTGTTGCATAGCAACACCAAACTTAGAATGCAAGCATATGTCAATTTATTTGAACTAAAACTAAACAAAAGAAACTGTTATTTGTTAAATACAATCACCAAATGAAGAGTCTGTCATAAATAAGGATGTCTTGGTGATGTATTAACAAAAACAGTTAATAAGCAAACTAAATGAAAGCATTTAAAGACAGAAAAATGACTAAAGCAAGTAGACTGAGAAAGTGTCAAATTAAAAGAGAAAAATAAAACTGTAGAGGCATTATGATTATGCAGACAAGTAGTGTTGCTTGAATGATTTGCATAGAAAATAAGTGGCACACCAAACTTAGAATCTTGGTGTGTCACTTTCATTTTTGATTTGATGCAATCATCCAAAAAGATTGAAAATAATTTGTTGCAAGGCAACACCAAACTTAGAATGTAATCATATGCCAATTTATTGAAATTTAAACAACGCATGGAGAAGAAATGTACCTACTGTCTACCTATTCTTCACTTTCTTCCTCTTCTTCCAGTTTGTTAAGAGGAATGACTTCAAGGGAGGAGAAGTTTCAGCTATTGTCCCTTGTCTTGGCCTCTCCTTAGCAAGCTTCCTTTTGTAAATGGATTGATTGACCCTTGCTTGCTGGACCAGGGACATGATTGGTGCTCTTGTTAGTTGCCTTCACTCCTTTGTGTTCAAGACTTGGTTGCTGTGTGTTTATTGGATTTTTCTCCTCATCAAAAGCCTTTTGAATTGGTTGTTTCATGAGCCCTTCCTCTTTGCATTTCTTTGCTTCAATTGAGTGTGACTTCTTTCAATTGAGTGTGACTTCTCTTGAGTGTCTTGCTCACTTTCTTGCTCCTCCAGTCCTTCCTTTGTACTCAATATTTGACTTAATAGCTCTTTCAGGGAGGATGTTTGTTGTTTTTCCCAAGACTTCTTCATCTCCTCTTCATATTTGTCGATCACAGATTCAAGGGAAGTTTGTGAGGGTTGTGAATGTTCATGTTCCTTTGTCACCTCAGGTGCAGTTTCATTTTCAACAACCTCATTCTTCATTGAAAGTTCACTTGATACAGAGGCTTCCTCATCTTGCCCTTCCTCTTTCTTTGTTGCACTCACCGATTGAGCTAACATTACTTCCATGTTTGTGAGGGAATTTTCTAGTTTTTCTCGTGTTTCTTTGTCTTCTCCTCAAATCCTTTGATCATGGACTCAATCCTTGAGAGTCTTTGGCTTTTGGAAATTTGTGTTGGTTGTGAGTCTTGGGATGGATTTTGTGTTGAGGCATAGTTAATTGATGAAGAATTTTCAAATGTAGAACTGGAAGGTGAGGTTGGACACTCTCTCATGTGACTTGACTGCTCAGAATTTGCAGTTTCTTGGTTATACTCCCAGCCACCATTAGAATAATGACTTGAATCATTTTGTGGTGGTGAGAAATATCCCATATGATTCTCTTGCTCATCTTGTGTTTCTGAAGCAATTCTCCATGGATTGGAGTGCTTAGAATTTGTATTTTCTTGGTGATATTCCCAGCCACCATTAGAGATTGGTGATGGTGGGTGATATCCCATAAAATTTTGTTTGAGCATAAGATGAGTTGAACTCCATTTATATTTTGTAAAATGCAACATCAATGAAAATTAAAATTCATGTCTCAGATGAGATTTGCTTAGTGAGGAAAAAACACAAACACCTTGGTTTCAACTTAGAACAAATAACAAAAACAAAAAAATTGCTTGATCTAGACTTCTCACCCACTTAATCATTGTTGATCTAATCAATCCCCGGAAACGGTGCCAAAAACTTGATGGGTCGCATCAAGTATACCGGGTCGCATCAAGTAGTAAAACTCACTTAGAGTGAGGTCAATCCCACAGGGATTGATGGATCAAGCAACTTTAGTGGGTGATTAGTTTAGTCAAACTAACATTGAAGTGAAATATGTGAAATGTAGCCAACAGAAAGTAAATAGCAAGGAAAATTAAAGTGCAGAAAGTAAAATTACAGAAACTTAAAGTGCAAGAAAGTAAAATAGCTGAAACTTAAATTGCAAGAAAAGTAAATTGCATGAGAAGTAGAGGGGGGCTGGGTGCTGGAAATTAAAGAAAGCAATGAAGCAAGTAATCAAAGAGATCTTGAGAACAAGTGACAGGGAATTAAAGTGCAAGAAAATTAAATTCATATCACAGTAGCTCAAATGTAAAGTGCAGAGGAACTAAAGTGCAGGAAAGTAAATTAAGAGCTGGGATTCAAAGTTAAATAAGAAAATTCAGGATGCATTCAATCAGAGAAGTAGCAGATGGAATAAAATGTAGCAGATCTAAATAGCAAAGCAAAATTGCTTAAAGAAGCAAACATCAGATGAACCAAACTTAAATTATAGACTCTCACCAAAAGAGTAAAGATCTCAGGGGTCAAGAGACTAGAAAACAAGTCTAGATCTCAAGCCCTTCCTTGATTCAACAGCAGACAGATTGAAGAAGAAATGAAGATGAAAGCAGTAAGAGGAGTTTGATTCAAATTGTAATTTACTGAAATTATGCAGCAAGGCAAACAAAGAGAAATCTCAAAGGGAGAATGAAACAGAATTCCTTCAATTCTCCACCCAAGATTCAAAACAGAAAGAAAAACTAAGAGAGAGCTCTCTAATCCTAATGCTCCCTAGTGGAGCTAGCCTCTTTCTATGAAAATGAGAATGATGCCTTTATATAGGCTTTTTACAAAATAAAATGAATTTGAAATGAAAAACAAATTAAATGAAAATCCTAATTCTAGCTTGTTCTTGTGCCTTTGAGTGATGATGTGGGCTTTGCTTGCTTTGGATTTGAGGAGAAATGGATTTGGTTGGCCTTGATTTAATTTGGTGAGGAATTGAATTTAAATGGAATTTTGGTTAAATTTTGGCCCATGAGTGTTTGCTCCCAGTAGAGTGCTCTGCTCTTGTGGGGAGCGGAGCATTGCTGCTTGTGGTGTGTCTTGTGCGCGCAAAGCTCCTTGACAGTGCCAAATTGTGCGTGACATGCTTCCCTGGGCTGTGTCAAGTTGTGCCTCATGCACCAAGGAATAAGGGAAGTAGCGCTCTGCTCTTGTGGGGAGTGGAGCATTGCTTTTGCTTGGTGAGGTTCCAGGTTCAAGCCTTGGTGAAAGCATTTGGGGAGTGATTTTCCTTGAATTTTCATGAAGAGAGCACGACAATGCTCTCTCCAAGAGCAGAGCATTATGCTTTGGAGTGAGGCTCCAGCTTCGAACCTTGGTGGAAGCATTGGCTGATTTTTTTGCTTATTTTTTTGTCTTTAAAGATGCCTTTCACTCGTGCCTCAATTGTATGCCAAATATGGATTGCTATATATCGTTGGAAAGCTCTGAATGTCAGATTTCTAACGTAACTAGAAGCACATCAATTGGACGTCTGTAGCTCAAGTTATAGCCCTTTGAAGGAGGCATAGTCATGCTGTGAGAGCCTAAGCTTAACTTTGTGAAAATTCTTGCTTCCAAGTTGAAATTGCATCACGATGATTCTCTGCTCTTGGCAAGAGCGGAGCATTGTGTGCTGATTGCCTATTCTCCTTTAATTTGGTCATGGGCCACACTTTTAAAAGCGTGGCCTAAGGGTCCAAAGTGTGCTCCAACTTCAAAGTGTGCCCCAAAGCTCTTTTTTTCTCCTTTTTAGCTTATTTTGTGCTTCTTTGCTTCTTTTTCTTCTTATTTCCTACAAGATTTATAAAATTAAAAGTTCATGGAATTATTCCAATTAAGCACAAAAGAATGCAATATTTAAGCACTAATCATCAATTTATTGTATGAAAAAGCATAGAAAAACATGACATGGTGACATGTCATCAAGGTGCTGGACACGAAGGTCTCAAGAAAGAAAAATAACAAACCATGTGCATGTGGTGTGTATGTATGGGGGAAAGAAACTTGAGGGAGTAAGTCCTTAGGGCTGGCTTAACACCTAGCACCTTGAACTAACTAGTTCGGGAGTGTTGGCTGAAAGCTTATCTTAAAGAGTTGCCCTCTTACAGAGCACCTAGCCAAAAAAGGGATGCAATAAATCCTGAAAGGGAAAGGAAGATCAATAATTAGGAAGTCTCAAAGGATGCAATCAAACAAGTGTTCAAGGGCATGATAAAGGCCTAAAACCCAGTAAATGAATGAACCTAACTTGCTATGCATGAAACCCCATAAACCAGAAATTTGACTTCTATTATAATTGTTTGTTTATCTTGTTCTTTCATTCATTCTTCCTATATTTCAGTACTTGCTTAGGGACAAGCAAGCTTTAAGTTTGGTGTTGTGATGCCAGGGCATCTAGGCCAGTTTCACTGACCTTTTCTTTACAGTTTTAGGGTAGTTTCATGCAATTTCTTAGGAAATAAGCAAGTTTTGGATGAAATTTGATTTACAGCAGGATTCAAGCAACTACTGTGAATTTTACATGATTTCATAAGGATTTTGCAAGGATTGAATGACAAATTGATGATGAATAATCTCATGACTTGGGCTAGAGCTTTGATTGCACTTTATTTGCTTGATTTCAGGAGAAAGGGAGCAAGAAAAAGCCACGTTAGCAACCATGTTAATATAGTTAACGTGACCACTAATGTGGAATGGGAATGAACTTGCAACGTTAATGAGAAAAGTCATCGCCAATAACGCCTGCGAAGCCATCATAAGCCCACGTTAATTGTCACGTTAACTACATTAACGTGGTAGTTAACGTGGAGAAAAAGGGTTCCTAGTGATAATGGTTCCTAGTGATCCATGCATTTGCATAGAACTCTTGAACTGTTAAGATTCCGACTTGTTGAATGGGATTGGAGAGAACTTCCCATCCTCTTCTTCTAATCTCTTGTTGGATCTCTGGATATTCGCCCTTTTTGAGCTTAAAAGGGACCTCAGGGATCACCCTTTTCTTGGCCACAACTTCATAGAAGTGGTCTTGATGCGCTTTTGAGATGAATCTCTCCATCTCCCATGACTCAGAGGTGGAAGCAATTGCCTTCCCTTTCCTCTTTCTTGAGGTTTCTCTGGCCTTAGGTGCCATCAATGGTTATGGAAAAACAAAAAAGCTATGCTTTTACCACACCAAACTTAGAATGTTGCTCGCCCTCGAGCAAAAGAAGAAAGAATAGAAGAAGAAGAAGAAGAAGAAGAAGAAGAAGAAGATATGAAGGAGAGGGAGAGAGGTTTGGGTTTCGGCCAAGGGAGAGAAGAGAGGGTAGTGTTGTGTGAAAATGAAGAAGGATTGAGGGGTTTATATAGTGGAGGGAGAGGGGTTTGGGTTCGGTCATTTTGGGTGGGTTTGGGTGGGAAAGATATTTTGAATTTGAAGGTAGGTGGGGATCATGGAGAAGAGTGGATGGATGTGATTGGTGAAGGGGTAATGGGTGATGTGTGGAAAACGATCCAACACAAAACTCACCGGCAAGTGTACCGGGTCGCATCAAGTAATAAAACTCACGGAAGTGAGGTCGATCCCATAGGGATTGAAGGATTGAGCAATTTTAGTTTAGTGGTTGATTTAGTCAAGTGAATCAAGTATTGGTTGAGTGATTTTGTATCCAACAGTAAGTAAATAGCAGGAAATGTAAAGGGAGAGGGATGAATTGCAGAAATTAAAGAGAACTGAAAGTAAAGGTGCTGAATCTTAAAGAACAAGAAATTAAATGACTGAAACTTAAAGTGCAAGAAATGTAAATTGCAGTAACTTAAAGTGCAAGAAATATAAATTGCTTGAATGGAAAAGGGATTTGAGGACTGGGAATTCAGAATTTAAGCAAGGGAAATTAAATTGCAACAATTAACTAATCAAGAGATGAATTGAAATAGACTAGATCTCAAACAGAAATGGAAATTTGAATGCAACAGTGATTCAGCAGAAGAACCATAAAGAAAATCAGATCTCAGGACTCCAGAGACTAGATAGCAGAGTCTAGATCTCAATTGCCTTCCTAGATCCAAGTTCACAAAGCAAGTAAAGAGAAATTGAAGATTGAAGTAGTAAAGGAAATGTAATTGAACTCAATTATGCAGAAGAGAAATTAAAGAGATCTTGAATGGAGATTGAGACAGAAATTCCTCAATTCTTCACGCCCAAGACTCAAACAAGAAAAGTAAAAATGCTCAAGCAAGAACGAGGAAGAAGAGAGATCAATTCTCCTTCCCAATTCTCTCAATTCTCAGTTCAAAGCTCTCAGAGAAAATGAAGTTTCAAAATGTAAAAATTCTAAAATCAAAAGAAGGGTCCAAGGTCCTCATTACATCAAACTATCTCCTATTTATACACTTTCTATTCTTGGATTTTGGAATTTGGATGGGCTTTTGATTTGGTGAAGAAATTAATTAAATTGGATTTTTAATCCAATTTTCAGCCCATGAGAAAGTAGCTTCCAGGAGGCTGCCCTGCCCTTGTGGAGGGCAGAGCAGGAAATTGTGTGATGAAGCCTCATTGCGTGCTCGTGCTGCGTGTGATGCTACAGGATGCTGCCCTGCCCTTGTGGAGGGCAAGGCAAAGTTGCCATGGTGCGCCAAGTGCTTCTCGTGCGTGCATGCTGGTGGCCGAGTGCTCAAGTCCTGGCTGTGCCAAAATGCTGTGCCATGCACCAAGAAATGCTGCCCTGCCCTTGTGGAGGGCAGGGCAGTGTGCCAATGGTGAAGTCCCACGTTCGAAACTCGGTGGAGGCACATGCTGCTCCTTTTTCCTTGGTTTTCTTGGCACCAAAGTAACGCCCAGTTCCTTGCTTCCTCATGGTGCCGTGTTCGATTCTTGGAGATTGAAAGCAAGCCAATTTTTGCTTGTTTTCGTTGTGTTTGAGCGCTACTCTTTTCCTCTTTGTTCTTGGGTTCAAAACCCATAGGAAACACTAGGAAGCAATTTCCTTTGAATTATTCTTGGATGAAGCCCGATATTGCTCTTGAGGAGGGCAGGGCAGAGTTTTTGCTTCCTTTGGTCCTTGGCATCAAATTGTGCTCCGCCCTTGTTGTGGGCAGGGCAGTGATGCTTTTCAAGGCTTGGTTCAATATGCTGCTCTCCTGGAGGGCAGTGT
>NW_026264909.1:2002256-2003900 GCF_000817695.3 Arachis duranensis
CTTACTCAACATCTTTCCATCACAGACACATGGCTCACTATTTCCTCCTATGATCATTGATGCCCAGCATCTCTTTGGATAACTAAATGTTCTGTATCTAGGTTGCTGTTTATTGTGGACTTTCAATTGGCCATCCCAAATCAGTTGATCTAAATGTCCGGGTTTTGAAATACCCCTCAGAATTTACTTGTCCAAGCATATCCTAGTACAAGAACACCACAGGCATGTGTCCTAGGGTCCAAGCTATTGGTGTCCAGCCTTTATTCTTTGTTTTTCTTGCCACATTGGCTTTTTCTTCTTCCTTTTCTTTCTGTTTTATTTTGTTCTCAAGGGATTTTTCTCTACTGATAGGAACCTTTATGACAGCAAGCTAGCTCACACTTCAATGAAAATGACATTATGCAGCAATTATTTCATGAGTTATGCATTTAATCAAACACATATACCACCATTAACTTCCATTCTAACTTATGCAACATTGGATATTTACTTTCTAATTCAAATAATTCTCTTTTATTCAAGCATATGGGAAACAAAACAAAATTTAAGCTGAGTGATGAATAACAAGCATTATGCAGATCAGCATTCTTATCAAACAATTTCACTTGCAACTAGATAAACACTTTAACAAGACATACAATGGTTCCCAGATTCAAAACACTTCTCAACAGCAAGGATTAAGTCTAGATATAACCTTTGAAGTTGCAGCCCTTTGATTCTTCCTTCTGCTGTGTTCTCTTTGAGTTAAAATGCACAATATCTTCAATGGTTGACTAATTTCCTGCATAATTCTCAAAAGTTGCTTGCTTCTCAAGCCCTTAATTGCATGGTTAGTGTGCATAAATTGAGTGTGGCTCTTGGATTTATTTTGGTGTGGGAACACCAAACTTAATTGCTTGCCACTGCCTCTGATGCAACAAGTTAACCATATGTGAAACCTTGTGTTCTTGCTAAAAGTTATGGAATTAAAGCTAGAAGGCAGTTAAATAGTTGGATAATTTGTTTGATTGCTTGGAGCTAGCATTGTGCAGGAAGTGAGAATGTTCTTTTAAATGAGATTTTGGTGGAACACCAAACATAGAATCCTTTATTCTCCCTTAAATTGTTTTGGTGTGCAACACCAAACTTAGCTCCTTGCAATACAGACCAATTATTCAACCTTTTTATTGAAATAGCTATGAAAAGAAACTACATTAGGTTGGGTTGCCTCCCAACAAGCGCTCTTTTAATGTCACTAGCTTGACATTCCTTATTCTTGCTCAACTTCCAAAGTGTTTCAGGATCAAAAGGTGTGGATTCATTGCTCTTTCCTCCTGTCACAAAAGCAAAAACACAAACTGAGCCAGAAACTAAAACAGAGCACTCTGTAACTTGAGTGCAGTTAGAGTTAATAGAGGCAAAGTCTCGAACAGTTAGTGTGTTAGTTTAAAATTAAAGAAAAAATGCTTGATCTAGACCACCACTTCACTTAATCATTGTCAATCTATTTCAATCCCCGGCAACGGCGCCAAAAACTTGTTGTGTGGAAAACGATCCAACACAAAACTCACCGGCAAGTGTACCGGGTCGCATCAAGTAATAATAACTCACATGAGTGAGGTCGAACCCACAGGGATTGAAGGATTGAGCAATTTTAGTTCAGTG
>NW_026264909.1:2004008-2006661 GCF_000817695.3 Arachis duranensis
TGGAGAGGGATGAATTGCAGAAATTAAAGAGAACTAAAAGTAAAGGTGCTGAATCTTAAAGAACAAGAAATTAAATGACTGAAACTTAAAGTGCAAGAAATGTAAATTGCAGTAACTTAAAGTGCAAGAAATATAAATTGCTTGAATGGAAAAGGGATTTGAGGACTGGAAATTCAGAATTTAAGCAAGGGAAATTAAATTACAACAATTAACTAAACAAGAGATGAATTGAAATAGACTAGATCTCAAACAGAAATGGAAATTTGAATGCAACAGTGATTCAGCAGAAGAACCATAAAGAAAATCAGATCTCAGGACTCCAGAGACTAGATAGCAGAGTCTAGATCTCAATTGCCTTCCTAGATCCAAGTTCACAAAGCAAGTAAAGAGAAATTGAAGATGGAAGCAGTAAAGGAAATGTAATTGAACTCAATTATGTAGAAGAGAAATTAAAGGGATCTTGAATGGAGATTGAGACAGAAATTCCTCAATTCTTCACACCCAAGACTCAAACAAGAAAAGTAAAAATGCTCAAGCAAGAACGAGGAAGAAGAGAGTTCAATTCTCCTTCCCAATTCTCTCAATTCTCAGTTCAAAGCTCTCAGAGAAAATGAAGTTTCAAAATGTAAAAATTCTAAAATCAAAAGAAGGGTCCAAGGTCCTCATTACATCAAACTATCTTCTATTTATACACTTTCTATTCTTGGATTTTGGAATTTGGATGGGCTTTTGATTTGGTGAAGAAATTAATTAAATTGGATTTTTAATCCAATTTTCAGCCCATGAGAAATTAGCTTCCAGGAGGCTGCCCTGCCCTTGTGGAGGGCAGAGTAGGAAAATTGTGCAAGCGGCCTCGTGCGTGTGATGGGCGTTCAAGATGCTGCAGGATGCTGCCCTGCGCTTGTAGAGGGCAGGGCAGTGTTGCCATGGTGCGCCAAGTGCTGCCCGTGCGTGCGTGCTTGCTGGCTGAGTGCTCAAGTCCTGGCCGTGCCAAAATGCTGCGCCATGCACCAAGAAATGCTGCCCTGCCCTTGTGGAAGGCAGGGCAGTGTGCCAATGGTGAAGTCCCACGTTCGAAACTCGGTAGAGGCACATGCTGCTCCTTTTTCCATGGTTTTCTTGGCACCAAAGTAACGCCTAGTTCCTTGCTTCCTCATGGTGCCGTGTTCGATTCTTGGAGATTGAAAGCAAGCCAATTTTTGCTTGTTTTCCTTGTGTTTGAGCGCTACTCTTTTCCTCTTTGTTCTTGGGTTCGAAACCCATAGGAAACACTAGGAAGTAATTTCCTTTGAATTATTCTTGGATGAAGCCCGATATTGCTCTTGAGGAGGGCAGGGCAGAGTTTTTGCTTCCTTTGGTCCTTGGCATCAAATTGTGCTCCGCCCTTGTTGTGGGCAGGGCAGTTATGCTTTTCAAGGCTTGGTTCAATATGCTGCTCTCCTGGAGGGCAGTGTGCTCTTGTGGAGGGCAGTGTTTGCCTCCTCCTACTATGTTGCACCACACTTCTCATTTCTTGGCCACACTTCTTAAGCCACATTTTTCTTCTTTTCTTCCTTTCTTCACCTACAAGAAACTAAAACAACCAATCAAAGTATCTCTAAACTCATAAGGTTTATAATTCATTAAAAATCAATTAATTTTTGCTCAAACCTCATGATTTAGCATCAATTTAATGGTGGTTGTTTGATTTAAAGAAGTTATGCATTTTCATTCCAAATCACTTACTTAGGATTCAAGAAAGTGCATAAAGACTAATGAAACAAGTGAAATTAGCTTGAAAATGGGTATATGATGACCTGTCATCAATGGGGAAGAGAAATTGAGGTGATTGGTGTAGGGTATAGTGTTATTGGATTGTGTGAAGAAGAGAGAAGTGGGGTAGGTGGGGATCCTGTGGGGCCCACAGATCTTGAGGTGTCAAGAATTTCTCATCCCTGCACCTTTTAGGCGTGTAAAATGCCCTCTGTATGCAATCCTGGCGTTTAACGCCAGACTGATGCTTGTTTCTGGCATTAAACACCCAAATGTAGCTTGTTTCTGGCGTTTAACTCTAGCCTGATGCTTGCTTCTGGCGTTAAACGCCAGCTTGGTGCTTGTTTCTGGCGTTAAACGCCAGACAGATGCTTGTTTCTGGCGTTTAAATGCCAGACAGCTCTTCCTCCAGGGTGTGCTTTTTCCTCTGCTATTTTTTATTCTATTTTTAATTTTTGTAATTGTTTTATGACTCCACATGATCATAAACCTAATAAAACATAAAAGACCAATAGAAATATAGATAAATAAAAATTGGGTTGCCTCCCAATAAGCGCTTCTTTAATGTCAATAGCTTGACAGTGAGCTCTCATGGAGCTTCACAGATGTTCAGAGCATGATGAGGGCCTTCCAACACCAAAACTTAGAGTTTGAATGTGGGGGCTTCTCAACACCAAACTTAGAGTTTGGTTGTGGCCTCCCAACACCAAACTTAGAGTTTGATTGTGGGGGCTTTGTTTGACTCTGTATTGAGAGAAGCTTTTCATGCTTCCACTCCATGGTTGCAGAGGAAAATCCTTGAGCTTTAAACACAAGGTATTCCCCATTCAATTGAAGGACTAACTCTCCTCTGTCAACATCAATCACAGCTCCTGCTGTGGCTAGGAAGGGTCTTCCAAGG
>NW_026264909.1:2006670-2027357 GCF_000817695.3 Arachis duranensis
ATTACAGAGAGTGGCATAAGATTTATACCTGACCCCATATCACACAGAGCCTTCTCAAAGGTCCTGGTGCCTATGGTACAGGGTATTAAGAATTTACCAGGATCTTGTTTCTTTTGAGGTAAAGTTTGCTGAACCTATTATTTATTTCACTAATGAGTGAGGGAGGTTCATATTGCCAAGTCTCATTACCAAACAACTTGGCATTCAGCTTCATGATGGCTCCTAGATATTGAGCAACTTACTCTTCAGTTACATCTTCATCCTCTTTAGAGGAAGAAAAGTTCTCAGAGCTCATGAATGGCAGAAGGAAGTTTAATGGAATCTCTATGGTCTCTATATGAGCCTCAGATTCCTTTAGGTCCTCAATAGGGAACTCCTTTCTATCTGGAGGACGTCCCATGAGGTCTTCCTCATTGGGATTTATGTCCTCCCCTTCCTCTTTGGATTCGGCCATTTCGATTATATCAATGGCCTTGCACTCTCTTTTTGGATTTTCTTCTATATTGCTTGGGAGAGTACTAGGAGGAGTTTCATTGATTTTCTTACTCAGCTGACCCACTTGTGCCTCCAAGTTTCTAATGGAGGACCTTGTTTCATTCATGAAACTTAAAATGGCCTTAGATAGATCAGAGACTATGTTTGCTAAGGTAGAGGAGCTCTGCTTAGAATTCTCTGTCTGTTGCTGAGAGGAAAATAGAAAAGGCTTGCTATTGCTAAACCTGTTTCTTCCACCATTATTAAAGCCTTGCTGAGACTTTTGTTGATCATTCCATGAGAAATTTGGATGATTTCTCCCTGATGGATTATAGGTGTTTTCACAGGCTTTATCCATGTAATTCACCTCTGCCATTGCAGGGTTCTCAGGATCATAAGCTTCTTCTTTGAAAGATGCTTTTTTAGTACTGTTGGATGCATTTTGCAATCCATTCAGACTCTGAGAAATTAAATTGACTTGTTGAGTCAACATTTTGTTCTGAGCCAATATGGCATCCAGAGCATCAATTTCAAGAACTCCCTTCCTCTGAGGTATCCTATTACTCATAGGATTCCTCTCAGAGGTGTACATGAATTGGTTATTTGCAACCATGTCAATGAGTTCTTGAGCTTCTGCAGGCGTTTTCTTTAGGTGAATGGATCCACCTGCAGAATGGTCCAGTGACATCTTGGAGAACTCAGATAGACCATCATAGAATATATCCAAAATGGTCCACTCTGAAAGCATGCCAGAAGGACACTTTTTGGTCAACTACTTATATCTTTTCCAAGCTTCATAGAAGGATTCACCATCTTTTTGCCTGAAGGTCAGAACATCCACTCTAATCTTGCTCAGCTTTTGAGGAGGAAAGAACTTGGCCAAGAAGGCCGTGACCAGCTTATCCCAAGAGTCCAGGCTATCTTTAGGTTGTGAGTCCAACCATGTTCTAGTTCTGTCTCTTACAGCAAAATGGAAAAGCATGAGCCTGTAGGCTTCAGGATCTACTCCATTAGTCTTAACAGTATCACAGATCTGCAAGAACTTAGTTAAAAACTGATAGGGATCTTCTGATAAAAGTCCATGAAACTTGCAGTTCAATTGCATTAGAGTAACTAGTTGAGGCTTCAGCTCAAAATTGTTTGCTCCAATGGCAGGGATTGAGATGCTTCTTCCATAAAAATTCGAAGTAAGTGTAGTATAATCACCAAGCATCCTCCTTGCATTATTGTTGTTGTCATTATTTTCGGCTTCCATCTTCTCTTCTTTTTCGAAAATTTCTGTAAGGTTTTCTCTGGATTGTTGTATTTTAGCTTCTCTTAGTTTCTTCTTCAAAGTCCTTTCAGGTTCAGGATCTGCTTCAAAAAGAATGTTCTTGTCCTTGCTCCTTCTCATATGAAGAAAAAAGGGAACAGAAAATAATAATAGGGATCCTCTTGAACACAGTAGAGAGATTCCTTTATGTGAGTAGAAGAAAATAAAAAGAAAATCCGAAAACCAGATAGATGGGAGAAGAAGGTTCGAATTTTGAGAAGAAGAGAAGTGTTAGTAGATAAACAAATAAATAGAAGAAGATGAGAGAGAGTAGTTTTTGAAAATTAACTAAAATAAAAGAAAAATATTTTTATTTTTATTTTTATTTTGAATTAAAGTTAAAATTCGAATTTATAAAAAGGAATAAAATTAAAATTTAAAACAATTAGTTAAATAAAAAGATTTTTGGAAAAGAGGTAGGTGATTTTCGAAAATTAGAGAGAGGAAAGTAGTTAGGTGGTTTTGAAAAAGATAAGAAACAAACAAAAAGTTAATTAATTAGTTGAAAAAGATTTGAAAATCAATTTTGAAAAGATAAGGAATTAGAAAAAAAAATTTGAAATTGATTTTGAAAAAAAATATGATTGAAAAGATATGATTGAAATTTGTTTTGAAAAATATTTAAAAAAAATTAAAAAGATTTTATTTTTAAAATTAAAATTGATTACTTGACTAACAAGAAACTAAAAGATATGATTCTAGAATTTAAAGATTGAACCTTTCTTAACAAGAAAGTAATAAACTTCAAATTTTTTAATCAATCACATTAATTGTTAGTAAAGTTTTCGAAAATCATGAAATAAAGATAAGAAAAAGATTTTGAAAATCAATTTTAAAAAATTTTCAAAAATAACAAAAGGAAAAAGAAAAGATTTGATTTTGAAAAAGATTTTGAAAACATAAGATTTTTAAAAATGAAATCTTGACTTGACTAACAAGAAACAACTTATTTTAAAAAATTTTTAACTAAGTCAACCCAAAGATTTTGAAATTTATGAGTAAAATAAGGGAAAGATATTTTTTTATTTTTGAATTTTTAATGATGAGAGAGAAAAATACAAATATAACCCAAAACATGAAACTTTTGGATCAAAACCAATGATGCATGCAAGAACACTATGAATGTCAAGATGAACACCAAGAACATTATGAAGATCATAATGAACATCAAGAACTTATTTTGGAAAATTTTTAAGAAAAGAAAAACATGCAAGACGCCAAACTTAGAAAATTTTCATGTTTAGACACTATGAATGCAAAAATGCATATGAAAAACAACAAAAGACACAAAACAAGAAAATATGAAGATCAAACAAGAAGACTTACCAAGAACAACTTGAAGATCATGAAGAATGCAATGCATGAATTTTTCGAAAAAAATGCATAAATTTTAAAAACATGCAATTGACACCAAACTTAAAAATTGACTCAAGACTCAAACAAGGAACACAAAAATTTTTGTATTTTTTTATGATTTTATATTTTTTTTTGTATTTTTTTCGAAAATTATTTTTTTGAAAAACGAAAACAAAGAAAAAATTTTTTGAAAAATTTTTGAAAACTTTTTGGAAAACAAAATAAGAAGAAAATTACCTAATTTGAGCAACAAGATGAACCATCTGTTATCCAAACTCAAACAATCCCCGGCAACGGCACCAAAAACTTGATAGGCAAAATTGTGACTCATACTTTTCACAACTCGAACAATTCCTAGTAATGGCTCCAAAAACTTGGTGCACAATACTATGGTTCACACACATTCTTCACAACTTCGCGCAACTAACCAGCAAGTGCACTGGGTTATCCAAGTAATAAACCTTACGTGAGTAAGAATCGATCCCACGGAGATTGTTGGTATGAAGCAAGCTATGGTCATCTTGTAAATCTCAGTCAGGCGGATTATAATGGTTATAATGGTTTTCGAATATAAAGATAAATAAAGCATACAATAAAGATAGAGATACTTATGTAATTCATTGGTGGGAATTTCAGATAAGCGCATGAAGATACTGTGTTCCTTTTGAATCTCTACTTTCCTACTGCTTTCATCCAATCATTCTTACTCCTTTCCATGGCAAGCTGTATGTTGGGGGATCACTGTTGTCAATGGCTACCGTCCGTCCTCTTAGTGAAAATGGTCCAGGTGCGCTGTCACCGCACGGCTAATCATCTGTCGGTTCTCGATCATGCAGGAATAGGATTTACTATCCTTGTGCGTTGTCACCACGCCCTACAGTCGCGAGTTTGAAGCTCGTCACAGTCATTCAATCCCTGAATCCTACTCGGAATACCACAGACAAGGTTTAGACTTTCTGGATTCTCAAGAATGCTGCCAATGCATTCTAGCTTATACCACGAAGATTCTGATTAAGGAATCCAAGAGATATTCATTCAAGCTTATTTGTATGTAGAACGAAAGCGGTTGTCAGGCACACATTCATAAGTGAGAATGGTGGTGAGCATCATATAATTATCACATTCATCAGGTTCTTGGGTGCGAATGGATATCTTAGAATAAGAATAAGCGTGAATTGAATAGAAGAAAAATAGTACTTTGCATTAATACTCGAGGTACAGCAAAGCTCCACACCTTAATCTATGGTGTGTAGAAACTCCACCATTGAAAATACATAAGAACAAGGTCTAGGCATGGTCGAATGGCCAGCCTCCCCAAATAGCATGTGAATACGAAAATAGGGAATCAGACCCCCATTACAATAGTAAAAAGTTCTATTTATACTAAACTAGCTACTAGGGTTACAGAGATAAGTAATTGATGTAGAAATCCACTTTCGAGGCTCACTTGGTGTGTGCTTAGGTTGAGCTTGAGCTTTACACGTGTAGAAGCTTCTCTTGGAGTTAGACACCAAGTTGTAACGTGTTTTTGGTGTTTAACTCTGGTTTGTGACGTGTTTCTGGCGTTTTACTCCAGAATGCAGCATGGAACTGGCGTTGAACGCCGGTTTGCATCGTCTAAACTCGAATAAAGTATGGACTATTATATATTGCTGGAAAGCCCTGGATGTATACTTTCCAATTCAAATGAGAGCGCGCCATTTAGAGTTTTTTAGCTCCAGAAAATTCATCTCGAGTGCAGGGAGGTCAGAATCCAACAGCATATGTAGTCCTTTTTCAGCCACCTATCAGATTTTTGCTCAGGTCCCTCAATTTCAGCCAGAAAATACATGAAATCACAGAAAAACACACAAACTCATAGTATAGTCCAGAAATGTGAATTTTACATAAAAACTAATAAAAACATCCCTAAAAGTAGCTAGATCCTACTAAAAACTACCTAAAAACAATGCCAAAAAGCGTATAAATTATCCGCTCATCGGTGGCATGCCAGTTTCACACGCCCAGCTTCATGTTTGTCTTCTTCCCATTTTTGATGCCCTTTTTCACCTGAAATTCATCACAACTCATCTCAAAGTAGTGTACCATAATATTCATCAATTAATGCATGAATTGTACTGATCAAATGAGATTTATGCTCTTTTATGGTCTTCTTTATGCAAGAAAGAAGGGTAGATGATGCAAGTCATCATTATGCTCGATAGGAGGATGTCAGTGACATACCCAGGGATGTAGACGACTTCCCGCCCCCACCAACACCAACACCAGCACTACCACTGAAACCACCACCACCATCACCACCAGCACCACCAGGCTCTTATGTGCATCATGATGACTCTTTCATGGCATCACCTGGCTGGGTGGACCTACGTGCCTCGTCCAGTCATCCGGAGAGATCCATGGTGGATGAGATACAGTTCGACCAGGTTTCTCTGGTTCGGACGGCTGAGCAGCAGACTATGCAGTGGATCGCAGAGCAGTTTCACATAGCCAAAGAGCATGGTGCCGCCTATGGTGTACCTTTCTCTACCCTACCAGCGATAATCTCGATTTGGGTGCCTTTGATGTCTCCAGTTGTCAGCTCCTCCTACGGACCAGATCTCCGGCTGGGGTCTCAGTATGCTACACCTCCCTTCGATGACTATGACTCATTGATGACTACCTCACATTGGTTACCTCCCCCACATCAGTATCCACCATCGCCACCATACTTCCAGGCATAAGCGACTGATTAGGCACACCCGTACCTTCCACAACCTCCTTCACCACCGTCACATGTAGTGGCCCTTCCACCACCACCGGCTCCTCAGGACCTGCGAGGCTACAAACCACCTTGCCAGACCTAACCTCCCCCTTGTGGCACTGGGCATCGCCTTTATTATCCTAGGAACCAGCATCCATGCTCGGCAGTACGTGTTATTACATTAGTTAGTAGTTTATCTTGTATTACTCTAGAGTACAGTGTTTTGTACCGAAATTTTTTTACATTATAGTAATGATGTACTCCTTTATTTTGTCTTTTTTTATGTACCATGTTTAATGAATTTTTTTAGTTACTATCCATGCCTTGATTAGGGTTATGTATTCAAATTATCGTAATAGAACATAAATAATTAGTACAATTGCTAAATAAAACAAAATAACAATGATACATAATGTAACCTTAAATGAATAAAACGCTTCTAGTACATATGAAATGTGGCATAAGTTATGCAATTGCTAAGTATCCTCTGTGGGTTGATTCGCACAACCACTCCAAGTATGGCCCATTTGCCGGCATAGCCCGCACCATTTATCTTGGTGCTCCACCTCGTCCATATTGTTACGAAACCTTGTAAAACTAGCCTATCGATCGCCTTTCTACACATGGCCGGATTAGGGCGCAAACGTGGCCTGTGCCACTCTGACCAAAGCTTCTCATTAGTAATCAGGGGAAGCTCTACCTCATAAACCTTGAACACAGACTCTTAAAGGTAGATTGGATGAACATATAGCCCCCACTCAACACTGGTAGCAGCACAAGTAGCAAGTGCATCATCACAAGGAAAATGAAATGGCTGGAAAAGCCCGCAGTTGCATGTCCCCAAGCTCAATTGAACACGGAATGAACCCTGGCTCCAACCTTCAAATGGCTTTAATTCATGTACCAAAAAAACTGAAGCCCTCATGTTGCAATATGTAACCCGCATCTTCTGGATACCTTCGCTATTCTTTTCAACCGTAGCCTGTAGCTACTGTGAATATCGATTACCCGCTTCCATTTAAGCATGTGTCTCTTTATCCTTCTGGACAAACAACTACTGCAATCTCTTATACGTGCATCTAACAATAGCTGAAATGGGTAGATATCTTGTGACCTTTAGAACTGCATTGGTGTACCCAAATAGGTTAATTTTCATGTACCTAAACCAACATCCTCAATGACAGTGTTGTAACCATATTTTCTTATTAAATCTACCGGCCCAATCAGCCATCTCACATGATAACATTCTTAGAGCATCCATGTATCATTCGTACCCAGCATTGCTAGGATTGTATCTAACATTAATGAGATACCGCTTGCCCTCGGCTAACTTGAATCGAAACATGAAGTTTGCAGCCATGTACCTGACACAATATGCATGGAATGCCCTAGGATGCTTTCAGACGCTGTGATCAGCTCTAAGTGCATCCTTGATTGCTTGGGATTTATCAGATATAATTAGTAGCCTTTCTTGCGGTGTTCCATGGCGTCTCAACAATGACAAAGGCCATAGGAAGGATGTTACTATTACCATCCTGTGCAACTGCAATTAGCAACACCCCACCATATTTACCATATAACTTCATGCCATCTATGGAGACAAACAACTTACAATGCGTGAAAGCTTCAATGCAGGGAGGGTATGATCAGAACACCTTATCGAACTGATCGCGGTCGCACAGCATCAAGTGGCCATCATAAGACGGTACCGTATTAATGTCACATACCGTGCCAAGGAGACAAGTCTACAATGCTTGGAGCAACCGTGGCACCTTGTTGTATAACTCCCCCAATCACCATATATCTATACAATTACCTTTTGTTTTGCCATTCAAATCTTCCTGTGCGATGACTTGAAGTGATAGCTCTGTCTCAATATACTTTGTAGAATAGGAATGGTCACTGATGGACTAAACTGTATGGTGGCAGGATGATTCTAAATATGAGGTCGTTGTTCAGCTATCGGTTATCCTATGACATGGTAGGCCAGACACGTGTATGGTCTGCCGAATTTATGCACCTCCCTAACCATTTTAAATATAGTCGAATAAAAATACAATAACACTCACCAATATCCCAGATTCTGTCAAAAAGCAACACGGAGACTATAAGGACAACCTTCCGTAAATTGTCGGCAATGTACATCATACTTTAATCGATCTGACTCGACTACTTGACACTCGGCACTTCTTCAAATGTTGTAATTCTTCATGCCTTGCAACATTGCCTCTCTACTCTTGAATTTATGACCATTCCAAAACTCCACACCACCATCGGTGTTGGAATCATCGGCCTTCATATTCGAATACAGAGTTTCCTCATGCATCGCATCCAAGTCCAACATATGGTAGTGGCTGGGTACAGATGATAACTCTAGGATTGGACGCGGAATAGGCAAAAGGTATCGAACTAATCCACAAATAGGAGTCTCAAGTATGAAATCATCGTCATTATCATCGTTATCGTCAGAGGAACCACTTTCATGGCTATCGACAATGTACTTTTTGTCGGATTCCTCATCCAGAATGTACAAGTCCTATAGTGGACTAGCACAGTGCAACGGTCATAGTGCAAGCAGAAGATCACCGGGTACAATGTTTGAGTCGCTAGCACCACCACCACCAACATCACAAACCTCCGCAGAAAGCTCCATCTATTGTTCAACCATAATTCTGCCGTGCACGTCAAACATTAATCGCATATGCTCATCCCCATCGAGCCAAAATAGACGAAAACAAAATACACGATTTTCTATCGGTGCTAGCATCATACAGCCAACTATACCAACCTTTTTTCTCTCCCCACCATCGACGTGCGTCAATGTCATAATCTTTAACTCAGATAATGAATTTGCTATTCGACTTTAAAATAGCGGCAGCATCCCCACCATCACAACAAAAAAACCACTGCCACTCGATATTTTTGCTAAGTTTTTTGAAGAAAAACAGAAGAGAAAGAAGAATTGAGAGATTTTTTAGGAATACCAACGGTTTCCTGATCCTTTTAGAAGGGGTTGATTTTTGTCCTATTCTATATTGTTTACTATGTAAATTTTTTTACTCCCACGTATCTCATTTACAATGTGTAAATGTAACACCCTAATTAGCCTAAGCCATACCACGCGTCGTAAATCAAAGATTAATCAAAGGTTACAATACTTCTAAACTTATACATATCATATATAGAAGGAATTAATAATATCTAGAAGCCCGGTAAAGAATATTGCTCAAAAATAGGATCTGAAAAGCGCAAGATGTACTAACGAAGCTACTAACTTAAAGTACATAAACAGATGTGTTTCGAGGGTTACCTGAAACTGTAGGTCAATCTCAGACGAGATCTTTTGTACTGGCCGGCGCTGTTGTGTCCGACTTGTTGGACTTGGCAGTGGTGCTGATCCTTTGTCATAGGTGGGTGGTGGTACCTGCAAGGGACTCTGATGCTTAAGTTAGCAAGGGTATTAAGCAGGTTTTTAGTAGGATCAGAGTATGAGTTATACCTGGGTGCTCCAGTGTATTCATAATGGTGAGGAGTGACCCTCTCTTGAGATAAGATAGTTATCTTATCTTATCTTTGAGTGAAGTCATCTTATCTTTGAGGGACACGCCCTTATCTTTCTAGGCTTTGGGCTGCCTTTGGATTTGGGTCGTGTTCCTCTATTTGGACCCTTTTTGGGCTTTCCTGGTGTTTTTGCCGAGCTCTTTGAGGAGAGATCGGATATTCCTGACCTGAAGAGGTCGGTCGACTTTTCTTTGATTAGCCCGGTTGTACAGTTCGACCCAGGGCGTGAACAGTGCCCCTGCTTGAGTTCGGTCTTTCTTAAGGTCGAGCCTTTTTAGACTTCGATCCTTTTTGGAGAAGTCAAGCTCGAGCACTTTTTGTTGATCTTTTGTAGAACTCCTTCTCCACTTTGAATGCGAAGTGCTTTCCTGTTTATTTGCATCGTGCGTTGCATTTTTTCCTAGGGAACGTACGAAGGCTTTTAATGAATCATTAATTTCCTTTTGCCGTTTGCCTCTTCTCATTTTGAATTTTGCAAAAAGACCTTTGCTTTTAGTTTTTCTCTTGCTCCATCTTTTACCCTTCTATTTTCTTCAATCAGTTTATCGTTCTCCTTATTCTTTACAGGTTAGTTCTCTCTATTTTTCAGGTTTAATTTGTAGGAAAAGTTTGCATCTTTTTGCATTTGCTGTGTTTTGACTGTCGTTTGTGTGTTCTTTTCTTCCATTTGTATGAGCCTTTTCTTATTTTCCTGCTAGTTTAGGGTTTTGACTATTTGTTTACTATCTCTAATTGTATCTTCTTGATTTGTTCTTTTGCGATAATGAACTGCTTGATTTAGAGAAAGGTTGCGCCTTTGATGATTTCTTCCATGGTTTATTTGATACTGATAGTTTGCTTTGTCTTGTGTCTCTTATCTGTTGTCGATGTTGATGGTTTCTTTGAGTCTGAAAGAACCCTTTGCTGATAAATTTGTGAAAAAGCTTGTAGCTTTTGATGGTTTTATTGTGACTTTGTAACTTTTCTTTGTGGAGTGTCGCTGTCAAAGGAGAGTTGTTTTCCAGTTTGAGGGGTGTCTAGATGTAAGCTGTAGATTTTTCCTGTAACTTTGTTCTGTTATTGCCTCCAAAGGATGCCCCTGGATTCTTGGTGTGAGTCTGGGGTTTCCTTTTGTTGTCATATCTGACATCTTGATACCTGTATGGTTTAGTCCGGGTTGTATCCATTTATGCCCAAGTTGCTCTTCTTTGACTTGCCCGAGTTGTTTGACTAGTAACCCCTCTTCCTTTTTCTTTGCTATAGGACTAGTTTATCATGTCTTCTCGCAAAAATATTGTCGAGACGTCTTCCAAGGTCCCTGAGGGTATGTCCGACTGGCTAGACTCCCTCGTCTTGATGTGTGTTTCTGTAGTGAATTCTGAGTATTGTATGGAGCTGAGAAAACATCACCGAATTTGTAGTAATCAGGAGCAGGAGAAAATTATGAGCTAGTAACACCTGATTCTGATGAGAGGGTTTATTTCCCTACTTTGGTCTAGGGGGAGCGTCCCTTTTTTTATGCCTACGACTATTTTTTCAGCCAAATGAACATTACTTTTCCTTTTACTTCTTTTGAGACCAATTTGTTGTGGTCGTGCAATGTATCTCCATCCCAACTTCATCCGAATTCATAGGGGTTTGTTAAGATTTTCCAGTTGTTGTGTCAGGAACTAGATGTTAAGCCTTCTCAAAGTCTCTTTCTTTACCTTTTTGTTTTGACTAAACCTGGGATTTCTACCAAAAAGAAAGCTTCCTGGGTTTCTTTTCGGTCTGCCCAAGGAAAGAAGGTATTTTCAATGTATGATGAGTCTTTCAGAGATTTCAAGAATTATTTCTTTAAGGTCCGAGCTGTTGAAGGAGCTCGCCCCTTTTTCTTGGATGAGAATGATGGGCCAGCCTTTCCTTTAGAGTGGCAAAAGGATGTTATGGTGTCGAGGTATTCGTGGGAGATGTTGGACGAGGTCGAACAGGCCTTTGTTAATGTGTTGGAGGAGAACTGGGGAACACCTCCTTATCTTGACACTAAAAAATTTTTAGGGGATCCCTCGCTTCTCCGAGCTGAGCTTGGTAGTGACCGATTTCCTTTCTGTGTTGCTTTGTTTGTTTGATTTCTTTTTTTTTCTTTCCCATTTATAACTTGGTTTCCCGCTGTAAATTTGCAGAGATGGTTAAAAATAATGATTCCATGAAGGCCTTCAAAAAGGTGAGAAAAGCAACTACGGCCTAAAACATCTCGGCCAAGGTTCCCGGAGAGGGGTCGTCTAAGGCTTCCCTGAAGAGGTCGACCTCGGATACTTATGAACCAAAGAAAGTCATCCCGACTCCCCATGTTCGGCTGGCCTTATCTGTTCCTCCTCTACCAACCTCCAATGCTGCCACCCGATCTGCTACCGGTGTTTCTCCTAATAAGTAGAGAACTACTGAGCCCTTCAATTTGGATGCCCCTGATTTCGATGCCGTGGGGTTCGTTGACCAGCAAATTGCTCCCTATGGTATTGTGCCTTAGAATGATGTGTCCATTCTTCATCATTTAGACTTCATTACGCGAAGTGGTATCAAGATGGCACATATGGAAGTAGCCTTATTTAGGACTACTCAAGATGTTCCTGTTCATGCCACAAAGGCTTTCATGGAGGAGGCCAAGTCGGAGTATGATAGGATCAAGGGGTTGAAGGAGGAGCTTGAGAAAAAGGTGGCATAGCTGGAGAAAGAGTTGGAGGGTGAGAAGACTCGGGCTACTGCGGCTGTGGCTATAGCAGATCTGGCTGAGGAGATGGCCCAAAAGCATAAGGATAGCTATGTCCAGACTTATAGGGAGATGGTAGAGTTCTGGGAGAGTTTGGAATCTACTCAATCTGATTATGCCGAGCTCTAAGGTCATCTTGTGAGTAGTTTGACTGCTGCTTATGAGAATCTGAAGTCTCAGGTCCGAGTTCTTGCTCCCGAGCTCGACCTGTCTCTCTTCAGTTTAAATAATATTGTAGAAGATGGGAAGATTGTCCCTGCCCCGGATGACGATGATGACGACGTAGATCTGCCTCCTGTACCATCTGCCAAAGCTCCTGCTGCCACGTCTTTTTTGGCTCCTACAACTAAGGTTGGCCATCCCGAGTCAAACCCTGATGTGCAAATCCTGAACTAGCCAGATGGAACTGTTGCTGCTGTCCCGCTTGCAACCCGTCCGCCTTCTCCTCAAGATGCCACCACTGAGGAATCTTTGCATCCTTTATAGTTTTTGATTTGTTTTTATATCTGTGATATCCCGACTTGTGGGTATTTGAATTTCTATTTTGTGACTGCTTGGTCTATTTTGACTTTGGACACTTTTAGTTGCTTTTCTTTTAGCAACTTTATTTAGAAAAACAAAGTATTTTCTTTAGCTCTTGTGGACGATTTCTAAGTGGCTTCTTGAGTCTGTTTTATTGTAACAACTTTGTTTCTTTGTGATATGCTTGCCTACAGCTTTCTTTAGCACTTTCCAGGAATCTTCAGAGTGTTGGAGTCTTGTTGTCCGACCTCTTTTGATTGCCTTTATGCTTTGTTTATTTCCTGCCTTAGTCGAAGTGTCCTTTTTAAGGCTAGTTCTTTGTTTGAGTATTCTTTGATAGAATATTTTGTAAATTGATTTTGGCGAGGTCAGGGTCTTTCGGGTCGAGTTGTCTCCCTTTTGATGCACGCCTTCTGTTGGTTGATTTTCTTAGTTGATCTCTTAAGTTATTTCTAGTAATCCCTTGTGTTTACTTTTTATAACTCTGTCGCTTTTGGTCGCCTTGGGCTGACTTCTTTATGTTGGTCCGCTCCAAGTTATTTTTAGTAATCCATTTTATTTGGACCTTGCAGGTCTCTTTTTTTATGGATTACTTTTTATAACTTCTTTGTAGCTTTGCCGTGCCTACTTTGTCATGTCGGTCCCTTCTAAGTTATTTTTAGTAATCCATTTTATTTGGACCTTTGTCAAGTCTCTTTTATGGATTACTTCTTATAATTTTGTAGTTTTAAATCAGCTTGGGCCGACTTCTTCATGTCGGTCCCTTTGGAAGTTATTTCTAGTAATCCACTTTTTAGGACTGGCCAAACCTCTTTTTAGGGATTACTTTTTATAACTTTTTCTCGCTTTGATCTGGTTTGACTTCTTTTACGTCAGTCCATTCTAAGTTATTTCTAGCAATCAATTTTTTTGTTTCAAACCTCGTCAGGCCTCTATTCATGGATCACTTTTTATAACTTCATGCATTATTCTGTTTTTTATCACTTTTCATCTTGCCGATTTTGTAGAGTTTGATCCTCGCTTGGCCGATCTTTGATGAATTTGGTTTTCATTCTTGTCGACCACGTCGGGCGGTGAATTTGGTTTTCACTTTCACCGATCTGTAGCTTTATAATCAGGTGATGAATTTTTGCATTTTCAGATTAATGCGTCTTGATAAAGAGATTTCATAGAAAATCTGAAAATCTTTATTCAAAGTAGAAAATATGCGAATATATACATGTGGGTGCTAACCCTAGGTAATTTTGTTGATCTTGGCTTGCTGCCTCATTAAAAAACCTTTTTAAGAAAAAAGAGTGCACCTTTGTCCTAAGATCATGTATTACTTTTTAACTATAGTACCTTCTTAGGTTGCAGGCATGCCATGATCGCGGTAGCTCTCGCCCCTCGAGTTTGGACACTTTGTAGTAGCCTTTTTCCAGTACCTCTGTGACTCGGTAAGGTCCTTTCCAGTTAGCTGCCAGCTTTCCTTCTCCGGGTCGACTTGTTCCGATATTATTTTGGATTAGGATAAGGTCATTGTTGGTAAAGCTTCGCTGTACTACCTTTCGATTGTACCTTGAGGCCATGCGGCGTTTTAACGCTTCCTCTCTGATCCGAGCTCTTTCTCGGACTTCTGGGAGCAGGTCGAGCTCTTCCTTTTGGAGTTGGGAGTTGGCCTCTTCACTATAGAGGATCGTTCTGGGAGATTCCTCTTCGACTTCTACCGGTATCATTGCCTCCATTCCATAAGCCAATCAGAAGGGTGATTCCTTTGTGGTGGAGTGTGGAGTTGTTCGATATGCCCATAGGACTTGTGGGAGCTCTTCAGCCTAGGCACCCTTTGCGTCCTATAGCCTCCGTTTTAACCCGGCTAGTATAACTTTATTGGCAGCTTCTACTAGTCCATTAGCTTGTGGGTGTTCTATGGATGTGAATTGGTGCTTTATTTTCAGGTCGGCTACCAACTTTCTAAAGCCTGCGTCCGTGAATTGAGTGCCATTGTCAGTGGTAATGGAGTAAGGGACCCCAAACCTTGTGACAATGTTCCTGTATAGGAATTTTCGACTTCTTTGGGCAGTAGCATTGGCTAAGGGCTCCACCTCAATCTATTTTGTGAAATAGTCTACTCCTAGAATGAGGAACTTGACCTGTCCCGATCCTTCGGGGAAGGGCCCGAGGAGGTCGAGTCCCCACTTTGCGAATGGCCAAGGTGATGTTACGCAGATGAGTTCTTCTGGTGGGGCGATGTGGAAGTTAGCATGCTTCTGACATGGTGGACATGTCTTAATGAACTCGGTTGCCTCTTTTTGCAAAGACGGCCAAAAAAATCCGGTTCGGAGTACTTTCTTGGCAAGAGCTCGTGCTCCGAGATGATTGCCACATGTGCCACTGTGTGTCTCCTCTAAGACCTCTTTTGTGTTAGAGGTCGGTACACATTTTAGTAGAAATGTCGAAATCCCTCTTTTGTATAGGATGTTGTTTATGATGGTGTAATATTGTGCCTCAAGCTTTAACCTCTTTGCCTCCTTCTTATCTGTAGGGAGTATCTCTGATTTGAGGTAGCTGATTATAGGGGTCATCCATCCTTGATCCTGTCCTGATATGGCTAGGATCTTTTCCTCTTCTAAGATTGACAGGTTCTGCAGTATTTCCTGGATAAGGCTCCTATTATTGCCCCCTGGTTTGGTACTGGCTAATTTTGAGAGTGCGTCAGCTCGAGCATTCTGTTCCCGAGGTATATGTTGGATCTCATATTCTTGGAATTGTCCGAGTTATTCCCTGGTTTTGTCCAGGTACTTTTTCATAGCAGGATCTTTGGCTTGGTAGGTCCCTGCTATCTGTGAGGTGACGACCTATGAATTGCTGACAAGTTTTAAGCTCCGACCTCTTTAGCCAGCTTCAAACCAGCTAATAGTGTCTCATACTCAGCTTGATTATTGGAAGCAGGGAACTCGATTTTCAAGGAGAGTTCAATCTGGGTTCCCTGATTACTTTCTATTATCACACCTGCTCCACTCCCGATTTTATTTGAAGAGCCATCCACATATAGATTCCAATTTCTAGGGTTTTTTAGGGTGTCAGTGTACTCTGCAATGAACTCGGCCAACTAGTGTGATTTGATGGCTGTCTGAGCTTCATATTGAAGGTCGAATTCGGACAACTCGACCGCCCACTGTAGAATTCTTCCTGCTAAATCTGTTTTCTACAGAATGCCTTTTATGGGCTGGTTAGTTCAAACGTTGATGGTGTGAGCCTGGAAGTATGGGCGAAGTCGTCGAGAGGTTAATATGAGAGTGTATGCAAACTTCTCTATCTTTTGATAGTTCATCTCGGACCCTTGTAGTGCTTTGCTAATAAAGTATACAGGTTGTTGTCCGCTGTTGTCCTCTCTGACTAGTACTGAGGCTACTGCCCGACTTCCTACTGCAAGGTATAATATGAGTGCTTCTCTTTCCCGTGGTTGGGTAAGGATGGGTGGTTGTCCCAGGAATCTTTTGAAATCCTGGAAAGCTTGCTCAAACTCTGGTGTCCATTTGAACTTCTTTCCCTTCCTTAGTGTGGCGTAGAAGGGGAGAGATCTTATGGTTGATCCAGCTAGAAATCTGGATAAGGCTGCTAGTCCTCCGTTGAGCTATTGCACTTCTTTGACACAGGTTGGGCTTTTCATATCGAGTATGGCCCGACACTTATCCGGGTTTTCCTCGATTCTTCTTTGTGTAAACATGAAATGCAAGAATTTGCCAGTTTCTACTGCGAAGGAGCATTTTGCAGGGTTAAGTCGCATGCCATGCTTACTTATGGTATTGAATAATTGGGCGAGGTCGGACAGTAATGATTCCTCGCTTTGTGTTTTTACTAACATGTCATCCACATATACCTCCATGAGTTTCCTGACATGGTCTGCGAAGATTTTATTCATTAATCTTTTATAGGTGGCTCCTGCGTTTTTGAGTCCGAATGGCATGACGACGTAGCAGTAGTTTGCTTTCGGAGTTAAGAATGAGATTTTTTCTTGATCAGGTGGGTACATTGGGATTTGATTATATCCCGAATAGGTGTCCATGAATGAGAGGTATTTGTATCCGGAGGAGGTGTCCACCAGAGCGTCGATACTTGGGAGTGGATAAGGATCCTTTGGGCAAGCTTTGTTGAGATCGGTGTAATCTGTGCACATCCACCACTTCCCATTTGATTTTTTTACCAAGACGATGTTGGCTAGCCATAACGGGTATTTGACTTCTCTGATGAATCCTGCCTCTAATAGAGCTTGTCCCTGTTCCTCCACAGCTTGGGATCTTTCTGATCCGAGCTTTCTACACCTCTGCTGTACTGGACGAGAACCTGGATACACTGCCAGCTTGTGGCACATTAGCTTTGGGTCTATGCCCGGCATGTCTGCGGCCTTCCATGCAAAGAGGTCGACATTATCTTTTAGGAACTATATGAGTGACTCCTTTACATTTTCTTTTAGGATTGCGCTAATACTTGTTGTTTTTTTGGGACATCTACGATCTCTACTTTTTCTATTTCGCCTTCAGGTTGCAGACGAAGTTCATCCCGACCTTGAACTCCCCTGAGTTTGATGGTGTGGATTTCTTCTCCTTTGACTCTGAGGTTCAGACTTTTGTTGTAACAGCGGCGTGCTGTTTTCTGGTCTCCTTTTATTGTAGCGATCCCTTCTGTAGTTGGAAACTTCATGCATAGATGTGGTGTCGAAACTACTGCGGTGAGCTGATTTAACGTTGTCCGACCTATCAGGGCATTGTAGGCTAAACTTACGTCGACCACGATATAGTCTATGTTGATCGTCCTTGAATGGTTTCCTTTTCTGAAGGTTGTGTGTAGTGAGATGTATCCAAGTGGTTGGATTGGAGTGTCTCCTAGTCTGAATAAGCTGTTTGGATATGCTGTGAGCTCTTTTTCTTCGAGGCCGAGTTTGTCGAAGGCGGTTTTGAACAAGATGTCAGCCGAGCTTCCTTGGTCCACTAGTGTGCGGTGAAGATTAGCATTGGCCAATATGATAGTGATGACCATGGGATCGTCATGTCCCGAGATGACGCCAGGTGCGTCCTCTTCAGTGAAAGTAATAGTAGGGAGGTCGGGTGCTCCTTCTTTTCCCTCGACGTGATATACTTCCTTGAGGTGTCTTTTGTGAGATGATTTGGAGATTCTTCCTCCCGCAAATCCTCCATGTATCATGTGAACATGTCTCTCCGGGGTACGAGCTGGTCGTTCAGTTTGTCCGACCTCTTCGTATCTTCTTCTCTTTCTGGGCTCATCTATTTTACTGGCTAGGTACCGATCTAGTCTCCCTTCTCTTACCAATTTTTCTATGACATTCTTCAAGTCGAAGCACTCGTTAGTGGGATTTCCATAAATTCGGTGGTATTCGCAATATTCCGTCTGATTTCTGCCTCCTTTTTTGCTTTTCAGTGGGCGAGGTGGTGGGATCTTTTCATTGTGGCATACCTCTCGGTATACTTCCACAAGAGACACCCAGAAGGGGTGTAATTGTGATATTTTTTAGTCTTCTCTCCTTGTTGATCTTCTTTTTTCTTGGACTCTTTATCCTTATCTCAGGAGCAGTAAAAGGATCCGAATTTTGAGGTCTCTCCTAGTAGAGAGTTTTCCTCCATGTTGATGTACTTTTTTGCCTGTTCTTTATCCTTCTCGGCTTCTCGTTGGTGTTCAGCCTCCTTTTCGAGTTGTTTGAGATGATCTTGTTGAGCTTGAAGTGCTTCCAAGATTTGTGTGTTTGGTGAGTTCTTGTCTCCGTTTGGTTGAGACGTATCCTTTGGTGTAGTGTCCGCGTCCTTCTACGGCATTCTATTTTCTAGATCTGAGTTGTGGTCATTGTCAAGGTTAACCGCCATGATGATGGGAGACATCCTGGTTCCCCGGCAATGGCGCCAATGTTCCGAGGGTTACCTGAAACTGTAGGTCGATCTCGGACGAGATCTTCTGTAGTGGTCGGAGCTGTTGTGTCTGACTTGTTGGACTTGGTGGTGGTGCTGATCCTTTGTCACCGGTGGGTGGTGGTACCTACAAGGGACTCCAATGCTTAAGTTAGCAAGGGTATTAAGCAGGTTTTTAGTAGGATCAGAGTATGAGTTATACCTGGATGCTCCAGCGTATTTATAATGGTGAGGAGTGACCCTCTCTTGAGATAAGATAGTTATCTTATCTTATCTTTGAGTGAAGTCACCTTATCTTTGAGGGAACCACCCTTATCTTTCTAGGCTTTGGGCTGCCTTTGGATTTGGATTGTGTTCCTCTGTTTGGGTCCTTTTCGGGCTTTTCTGGTGTTTTGGCCGAGCTCTTTGAGGAGAGGTTGGATATTCCTAACCTGAAGAGGTCGGTCGGCTTGTCTTTGATATGCCCGGGTCATACAGTTCGACCCAGGGCATGAACAAGATGTAATATAACAAAATATAGTAGTATAATATCATAACAATCTAGCTACGGCTCGCAGAGTTTATGCCGGCTAGCCATATACAGACAATACATGAGACCAGATAGTAAAACAACTTATACAAGTTTTGTTCTCTCAAATACAAGCCTCTAGGCCAAACAAAATACAAAAGTGAGAGACATATACATAATAGTTCAAAAAGACTCCAAGAGGTATCCAGATCCTCCGCTCCTGTCACTAATAAAACCACTCACCGTGGTGGGTTGTGACCTGCATCTGAAAACAACAACAAAAATATGGTATGAGAACCAGAGGTTCTCTGTATGGTAACCGTGCCCAATGATGTAGGATATAAGACCCCGGGATGCCAAAGGTCATCCTAGACTCCATATCCATCACAAGAACTCAAGCTTAAAGCATTTTAAGCCAAATAAGCATAATTATATAAAACCTTAACATAAATAAAATGGGTACTACATCTTAGGGGAGTGATAAACCCCAATTTGACGGTTTATCTTGTATTGAATTTAGAGTATTTTGATGACCTTTACCCACATTTATTCAATGAAATAGCATGGTTTTATAACTTCTCCTTTAATTGTGCTTAAGAGTGAAAACATGCTTTTTAGGTCTTAAAATAGTTAAATTTAATTCACCTTGATTCCATTAGATGCCTTGATATGTTTGTTAAGTGATTTAAGGTTTAGGAGGCAAAGATTGGATCAAGGGAATGAAGAAAGAAAGCATGAAAAGTTAGAGAACTCATGAAGGAATGAAAGAACCGGAAAGCTGTCAAGCCGACCTCTTCGCACTTAAATGACCATAACTTGAGCTACAAAGGTCCAAATGATGCGGTTCTAGTTGGGTTAGAAAGCTAACATCCGGGGCTTCGAAACGATATAAGATTTGCTATAGTTGCTACACGTATGGTGGCACGCACGTGCATAGTACGCGCACGTGCCGTTGCTGCCACCTGGTTCACTTAAAGCAAAACGTGGCCAGCGAATTCTAAAGCCTTGTGGGCCCAATCCAACTCATTTCTGATACTATTTAACCCAAGAAATGAAGAGGGAAACACATGTTGGTTACCATTAGTCATAGTTTAGTTTTAGAAGTAGTTAGAACTAGTTTCTAGAGAGAGAAGCTCTCACTTCTCTCTAGAATTAGGATTAGGATTAGGTTTAGTTCTTAGATCTAGATTTAGATTCATCTTCTTCTACTTCTATCTTCTCAATTCCTTGTAGTTACATTCATTCTTCTCCTTTTCTTTTGGTGTAATCTCTTTTATGTTGTTCTTATATTTTGTTGTAGATCTAGTATTGTTCCTTCTACTTTCTTTCAATTCAATTCAAGGTAATTCATAATAATTGTGTCTCTTTTGATTGTTGTTGTTAATTTCTTTCAATAATTGTTGTTAGATTCTCTTGCTGTTGTCAATTTGCTTTGCTTTTCTTTTGTGCCTTCCAAGTGTTTGATGAAATGCTTGGTTGGATTTTAGTGTAGGTTTTGTTCCTCTTGACTTTGGTTGAGTAATTAGTGACTCTTGAGTTATCTAATCCTTTTGTTGATTGATAATTAGAAGTTGCTAATTGATTTGAAT
>NW_026264909.1:2027462-2040614 GCF_000817695.3 Arachis duranensis
TTGACTTTCCTCCATGGTTAGAGGTTAACTAAGTGGGAGCAATACACAATTCTCATCACAATTGAGAAGGATAACTAGGATAGGACTTCTAGTTCTCATATCTTGCCAAGAGCTTTGTTAGTTGTTAGTTTATTTCCTTTGCCATTTATAATTCTTGTCTATAATCTCAAAAAACCCCAAAATAACTCAAAAACTCTTTTTTTTTTACCGACGCGTGCGCGTCATGCGTGCTTACGCGTCGATGTGCATATTGGTTGAAGGACGCGTACGCGCCAGGTGCGCGCACGCATGCATCGAGTTAGGCCGGAGGCATAATGTCGGCCCAAGTCTGGCACAACTCTCGGGTAAAAGTACCAGAAGTGTGGATCGTGCAATCGACGCGCGCGCGTACAATGCGTGCACGCGTACATGGGGTTAGGCCTGAGGCTTAGAGTGGGCTTGAAGCACGCCTAACTCTCGGGTCAGAAGCCTAGAGTGGCGGCAGCATTGAAGGGCGCGCGCGCGGCAAGCGCGCGTCCGCGTACATTGGTACTTTGTGAGAAGGCGCACTAGCGCAATGCGTGTGCTCGCATCTGTTCCTTCCTGGACATGTGGGCGCGCACGCGGCAAGTATGCATCCGCGCAGATCGAGTTGGGCCAGGGGCTTAAAGTTAGCCCAGATCCAGCTCAACTCTCTGGGGCTTGGCTCAAAAATTGCAGCAGCGGATCGATGCGGGCGCGGTGGGTGTGCGTCCGCGTGAACTTTCATGTTCTTATAATTTGCGCGCACGCACGTAGTGCACGTCAGCGTGGGCATGTTGGGCTCAGGGCATAATGTTTGCCCAAGAGAGGCCCAACTCTTGGGTACGTGGGTGATGCTGCTTCCGCACAGGGATGCGTGCGCGTACGTTGTGCGCGCGCGTCCACCCCCTTCTTTATTCAATCAACCATCATACAATTCACAAAAAATGCAATTTGATATTATTCATCTACTACTAAACACAACATACATGTGACTAAGCTAACAATTAAGTTGTACACACAAATTTATGTGAAACATCTACCTACAATGGTAACTCAAATCACTTATTAAGCAAATTTAAAAGAGAGTGGAAAGAGTTTACCATGGTGGGGTGTCTCCCACCTAGCACTTTTAGTTTAAGTCCTTAAGTTGGACATTTTGAGGTGCTTATTGTCATGGTGGCTTATGTTTGTACTCATCCTTGAATCTCCAAGGATCCTTGCTCCTCAATTGGTTGACAGAATTTCCAACCATTTTCATCAAGCTTGGGAAAAGTTCTACCCAAGATATGAGGTCCCATAGTTGATCTTCACATAGCGAACCGGGATCCCATACCTTATCTTCACACCCGTCTTCAATTTGATCTCCATACTTTTCTTTCCGGGTGGTTGACATATAGAATTCTCTTTAGCATAACAAGTCTTCCTTCGATACCCTTGTAAAGTGACATTCTTCCAATCATCGTTCCTATACCTTGAAGCTTTGACCTTAATGAGCTTAATTCCTAACTTGCAACCACTACATAACTCATTTTTGCTTTTAGTTCCACAAAGAGCTCTAAGTTGACCATCATTTTCAATTAAACCATATTCAAGTGAGAAAGTAAAGCTTAGGGATAGAAATTTTACCCACTTGAATGTTGTGTTGGATGGTGACGTGGGAAGGGAGACTTCCCCACACTTAGACAATGCAAGGTCTACTTCCTTGTGCTCTTCTTTAGTTGTTTCCACCTCTTCACAAGCTTCTTCAATTTCAACCTCATCCCCTTTGTTACGTGGCTTGGTGTTGTCTTCAAGAACTTCATCTTGCCCAATAGGAGGTGAGTCAATTTTGGATAGGAATTCATTGATGAATGAATCTATCTCTTGATCAACCTCTTCATATTCTTCAATTTCAATATATATCATGCCATTTTCGTTATCCTTGGGAGGTTGTGCACACTTTTTTATAATTTCAACTTCGTGTCCAATGGGAGAGGATTCCATTGTAGAGAGGAATTCATCCATGATTGAATCCATTTCTTGATAAACTTCTTCCAAGTCTCCAACGATGATGTGCCTTGGAGGTTGCGCACCCTCCTCAACATCAATATCAAGCTTCTCGGAAGAGTTCTCCATGATGCTACATTCCCTTGGACTTTCAACATCTCCTAAATCTTCAACCACTTCTTCCTTTTCTTCAATGATCATAGGCTCCTCCAAATGTTCTAACACAAAATTCGACTCCTCCTTCTCCACCGGATTTTTCAATTTCTCCTTCATACTTTGCTCTTCTTTCGACCTTTCACATGTGGCCACGGGAGTACCTTGAGTATTCAAACATCGATGGGCCAAAGTATGCACCACCTTGGTCAAATTGGTCACAAACTCAAGTGTATCCTGCTTCATGGCTTCTTGTCCTTGAAGTAACAAAGTGAGAGGATCGTCTATTGGGGCTTGGGGTGAGTAGGAAGGTTCATTATTTTGGAGAGAGAATTCATGGTAGGAAGGTGGTTCTTCTTGATAAGGTTGTGGAGATTGTGTGTATTGAGGTGGTTCTCGGGAGTAATCTTGATAGGGTTGTGGTGGTTCTAAAGGTTCTTGCTCAAAATGGTCATAAAAATATGGTATGGATGGTTGGTCATATGACGGATATGGATTATAGGAAGGTGCTTGATGTGGAGGGCTTGTGAGTATGGTTGAGGTTTATGTTGAGGATATGGTTCATAGGCATATGGTGGTGGTTCTTGAAAGTCACAAGGTGATTCACCATAGCCATTGGATTGATATGCATCATAAAATGGCTCTTCTTCATAGTGCATTGGTTGAGGTTTATGTTGCCATGAAGATTGATCATATGCATATGGCTTCTCCCACCTTTGATTGTTCCATCCTTGATACACATCCTCATTGAAGCTCTCATTACCTACAACATAATTAGAACCAAACTCATAGCCAAAGTGAGAATTCATGATAGCAAGAGAAGGCAAAAACAAAAAAATAGGAACAAATAAAGAGAACAAACTAAAAACTAACAAAGAAGCAAAAAGCAAACATATTCACAATATTCACATATATACAATAACCAATAACATAACACCATTGCAACTCCCCGGCAACGGCGCCATTTTGATGATTAGGATTTTTGACGGTTTAGAATTTCACAAATGAATTCTCATTGCTAGTATAGTTTCTAAACCAACAATAATCCTTTCATACAAAAGATTGTTTGTCACAAGTAACAAACCCCTAAAATTAATAACCGAAGTATTCAAACCTCGGGTCGTTCTCCCTAGGATTTGTAATGAAGTGTTTTGTTATTGGTTGAGTTATTTTTTGGGGTTTTGATAAGAGGCATGAAAGATAAATGGCAAGAAAGTAAACTAACAACTATAAAAGGCTCTTGGCAAGATATGAGAACTAAAAGTCCTATCCCAGTTATCCTTTATGAGAATTAGAAGTCCTATCCTAGTTATCCTCCTCAATTGTGTTGAGAATTGTTCATGGCTACCACTTAGTTAACCTCTAACCATGGAGGAAAGTCAAGTGGATGAATCAATTTGATTTCTCAAGTCCTAATCAACTCCTAAAGGAAAGACTAGCTTTAGAGGCGTTCAAATCAATTAGCAACTTCTAATTATCAATCAACAAGGGAATTAGATAACTCAAGAGTCACTAATTACTCTACACTTTGACAACTCAAGAGTCTCCAATTACTCAACCTAAGCCAAGAGGAGGAAATTCTACTCTATCATCCTTCCAAGCATTTTTGCAAACACTTGGAAGGCACAAAGGGGAAGCATAGTAAATTGACAACAAGAATGAAATCTAACAACAATTAATTGAGAGGAATTAACAACAACAATCAAGGAAATCACAATTATCATGAATTACCTCAAATTGCATTATTGAAAGAAACAAAGGAACAACAATCTATCCAAAACAAAATGAAGGATTACAATTATTAAAGCACATAACTAGAAAGAGGAAGAGGAGAAGATTAAGAATTGATAAATGAAAAGTGAGTCAAAGCATGAATTAAACCTAGATCTAAGAAGAGAGATTAACCTAAACCTAATCCTAATTCTAGAGAGAAGTGAGAGCTTCTCTCTCTAAAACTAACTCTAAACTAATCCTAATTATCCTATATGATTCCCTAGATTCAATAATTGCCTCCCCCTTCAATCCTTGATCCTTTTATTCCTTCCTATCAGCAATTGGCGCCAAAAATGGGTTCAGAAACCCTCTCAAATCGCCAGGCACGTGTTGCATTAATGAAGTCATGTGCTGGCACCGGCGCGTGCGCGCATGGTACGCGTACGCGTCCCTGGTCGATTCTGTAATGTACGCGCGAGCGCCTTGTGCGCGTGCGCATACTTGGCCGAGATCAATTCTTTTGTCTTTTGTGCTTCCCTCCATTTGCATGCTTCCTTCCTTGCTCCTTTGATCCATGCCTAGCCTATTTCAATCCTGGAATCACTAGCAAACACATCAAGGCATCCTATGGAATCAAGGAGAAATTAGAATTCATCAAAATAAGGCTTAAAAAGCATGTTTTTACACTTAAGCACAAATATGGGAGAGATAACAAAACCATGCTAATTCATAGGCTAAATGTGATAAAAGGTTATCAAAATACTCTAAATTCAATACAAGATAAACCCTAAAAATGGGGTTTATCAGGGAGTTTCTAATCTAAACCAACACCATTGTCCCACAGCCTTCACCAGCCTACCCTCCATGCGATCCTATCGCCTCTGCCTTCCGAACCACCTCAATCCCAGTAGAAAGCACAATTAAATACAATGAAAGTAAAACATGAGTAGGATCATAATAAGCAATTAATTCAAGTAGCAATGAAGCATGTTATACAAATAGGCAAACAATCTCAAGTCGGCAAAGCATACAAATGGATAGAAAATGCATATGATGAATGCCTGCCCTACTGGCTATGATATTACATTGTCGGTTCAACTGCCAACCCGACACATCTCCATGGAGATGTTGCCCTTTGGAATCATGGTGTGGGAACCCCCGAGATATAGTGCTCGGATTACTATCTAGGGTTTTGTGCCTGTATGCTCTGATAATCCGAAGGGATGCGAGCGGGATTTATTGTCACCGGCCTCACATCTAAGCACAAGCGGAACGAACCACCGCCCTTACACTGCTGCCACTACCTCGACAGGCGGGATCCAACCTCGGCCCCTGCCGAGCGCATAGCATCTCATAATCTCAATGAAAAGTAGTGCAATACTTTTCAAAAACATTTTTAATACAAGATTGATCCATCACTTTATTCAGAGCCCTCGACCCTTTTCAACCATTATTCATTCACATCTCAGTTCCGAACTCAACAGTTCCTTAATCCTCATCCCATTCATCAACTATTCACCACATAATATTAAACCACCTTCAGTACGCCAGAAACCTAGGCCTCCGTTTTCTAAATTTTTCCAAATAATATCGTTTAAGACCCTTAAAATCCTTTTCCAATTAAAAGTATCCAAAAATATGCCCAAAAGACTTAAAAATGTGTCATAGAAGCTTACAACCTTGTTGGGGAGGTAGAATAGTTGAAACTAAAGCAAAATTTGAGAAGCAGAGTGTGTGCGTCCGCACAGGGGTATGCGTGCGCATGCCCAGCAAAATTTTTAAAAGTGTGCGTACGCACAGGTACCAAAACTTTCAAAATCTGTTCACTCGCACAACCCGTGCGAGTGCCCCCATCAGACTGGCCTCCCCAACGTGTGCGTGCGTACAAGTCTGTACGTACGCACAGGTCACAATTTCTCATTGGTGTGTGCGAACGCACAGGTCTGTGCGTGTGCACAGGTCACAATCTTCGCAGAGTGTGTGTGCGCACAAGGTTGTGCGTATGCACATACCAGAAAACACAGAATTCTGTAACTTTGCCGAATTCAGATTTTCAACACCAACTTTGAATGATCATAACTTCCTCTACAAAATTCCAAATTTCACAAACTTTATATCGCTAAAAAGGGTTTTCAAAGATCTTCAAATCTAAATAAATTTTCTTCAATTTAGAAAACCAAGGCAAAAGTTATGATCAGACAAAGTTCATCAAAAACCAACTTTTACCCAAAATCACAATTTCCACAATTCCTTTATAAAACACAACCAAGACCAAACCAAACCATTCCAAACTCTAATTCTCATCAAAATCAACACCCAATGACATATTACACTAAGCATACCACATATTTCTTCACTTTACCTCATCCTTAATTGAAACATTAATATATTACATATAATCAAACCTCATTAGCATTTTTCCAATTTCATTACCAACCTATCAACATCAATATCACATTTATCAACATAATTCACTCCTCCACTTCACAAATCATTCATGCTCAACTCAAAAATCATCATTTCATCAAACATCATCATACAATAACATCCAACAGTTCATCAACCATTCAAATCTAATCTTATCCTATGGGTCACTAGCCTAAGTATCCATGAATATTATATACTACATAGAGGAAACTGAAACCATACCTTATCTGATTCCCAATATGAACGAAATAAGCTTTCAACCAAAATCCAACAACCAATGTAACTCCAACAAGCACCAACAAGCCCCAAACTCACAATAATCAAGCTATATACATATAAATCACCACAAAATCAACCTAGGGCTCTGATAAACCACTATTTTATGGTTTATATTGTGTTTAATTATGTGGTTTTATCATGATCCTTACCCACTTATTCATTAATTTAGCGTGCATTTATATTTCCTTCTTGAAATTATTACATGGTTGAAAATCGCTTCCTAGAGACTTTTTAATTATGCATTTTAAAAATGGAAGGAACATAAGAAATTGAGGAGATAACCAGCGAGAAGTGACGCGGCCGCATGGCTCACGCGTTCACGCGAAAGAGGAGAAATCGTAGTGACACGGCCGCATGGCTCACGAGACCGCGCAGAATGGGAAAGCACAAGTGACGCGGAGGCGTGGACGACGCGAACGCGTGGCAAGGAAAAACGCGAATGACGCGTCCGCATGGACGACGCGATCGCGTGACATGCGCGATCTGCATAATCTGCAGATTTCGCTGGGAGCGATTTTGGGCCCTATTTTGACCCAATTCTCGGCCCAGAACAGCAGATTAGAGCCAGAGAACATGCAGAAACCAAAAACCACATTCATTCTAAACAGTTTTAGTTTTAGATCTAGTTTTTACTCCTCCTCTAGGTTTTTCTCTCTACACATTGATAGTTTTTAGGATTTGATTTTTCTACCACTTTTTGCATTGGGATACTGAGAAGAGTTATTACCTCATCAAGACTTCGTCATTCTAGTTCGTTTTCTTTACTTGGCTTTACTCCTCCATGTCCTTTGCTTTGTTAATTCTACCATTGGAATATTATTAGGATTTATTTAATTCAAGGATTACTTTTATTTTTATTTGATTATTTTGATCTTTATTTATAATGTCTTTCTTTAATTCCTTTTCATATGTTATGAATTTTTCATTCACAATGAGCGAGTAGTTCCCTAACTTGATGGGGAGTTGATTGAAAGGAACCAATTGAGTTGGAAGGCTTAAAAGAGAAATTGTAATTGGGTTTATTGTTGGACTGCCCACTAGTCACTAACACCAACCCCTTTTAATTAAGTGGGTTGCAACTTGTGAACGGACATAGCATTCCAACCTGTTTGACTTTCTCTTACCTAGTAAGAGATAACTAAACAGGATAACATTTAATTATCAATTAATCTAGAGAGTAATCCAACAACAGCGGGACTTCCAACTAATCAACTCCCAGTCAAGTCTTTTATTTACATTATTCAAATTCTCCAATTTTATTTCCTGTTTACTCAACTCAAACCTTTATGAAAACATCTGATTAATAAAAATAACACACTTTTCTGCAACTCGTTAGTAGACGACCTGGGATTCATAGTCCCAGTATTTCAATTTTAAATTTCTGTGACATCTTTCTAAATTGATAAGTGGATTTCTGGTGAGATAAGAACTATACTTGCAACGTACACATTTTAATAATTTTTAATTCACCAATTTCCGCCCCATCAAATTTTGGCGTCGTTGCCAGGGAGTTGCAACAGTGTGTTAATTTATTGATTGGTATTTATTTTTATTGCAATTTTTTTCTTTACATTCTATCACTATGAACTGTACGTTTCTTTCATTAAATGACGTGTTCGCTTCCTGATCCAAGCTTGCCAGCATTTGACCCTGAAATTGAAAGAACTCTTTCACATATAAGGCAAGCTCGGCGTAGGCGACTCCTCTTTGAGGACGAACCTAAACGGTCATCTAAGGAAGAAACAAACTCCCCTTTCTACTGATCCAGTTCATTTACGTGCAGGTGACATGGCAGCGCCCAGAAGAGTCACTATCCAGGAGGAAGGAGCCCCTGATTTTACGCTCCATCCATTCTAGACGCACCACCCAGCAGTAGCTGTAGATTTTGAAATAAAGTCTTCACTACTCAACTTGATGCCCAAATTTCATGGCTTACCTGCTCAAGAGCCTATCAAGCATCTTAGGGATTTCCAGACCGCTTGTTCTACTGTTAAGCGTGATGGCACTGATGAAAACTCTATTCTATTGAAAGCCTTCCCGTTTTCTCTAGAGGAAAAGGCAAGAGAGTGGTACTACACTCAACCCAGAGCAATTGTTTCCAACTGGGATGCACTTAGGAGAGAGTTTCTGGATAAATTCTTTCCGGCTGAAGTTGCCGATAAGCTGAGGAAGGACATGTCTATGATCGTTCAAGATGAATCTGAGACCCTCTATGAATACTTGGAACGCTTCAATACTCTTCGAGACGCATGTCCCTATCATATGATTGACAAGATAGTTTTGCTCGGTTACTTTACACAGGGTTTGAAATCTCAAGATAGGACCACATTAGAAGGTGCTTGCAATGGTTCTATGAAAAAGTACAAGACTACGGACGAAGCATTGCAATTGATCAGAGACTTAGCTGACTCTACTAGGAATCATAGGCAGAGACAAAGTCGGTCAAGAGCTGTTGCGGAGGTATCCACTAATACAGAGACTACTGCTATAGCCCAGAGTCTATGTGAAATGACTAACTTGCTGAAGCAGATGCAACTGAATCAACAACAACTTCAGCAAGTTCAGCCTTCTCCACCACAGCACAGCCAGCAGTTAGTTCCACAAAGAGTGTGCAGAATCTGTGCAGATTACAGTCACTATACCGATGAGTGTCCGCAGCTCCAACCAGAAGACAACACTGTAGCAGCCACTCATAACTTTCATGACCGCCCCAATCAAGGGTACAATCAAGGTGGCAACTATAACCAAGGATGGCAAGATAACTCTAACCAAGGCTGGAGAGACAATTCTAACCAGGGTTGGAGGGACAATTCTAACAGAGGAGGCAGAGATAACAATGAAAATCAGAGGTGGAATAATAATAACAATTTCAGGCAGCAAAATCAGACTCAGTCCTACAGAGCACCTCATTTAAGACAACCTCAAGCCTCTCAGCAGACTTCTCAGACCACTTACCCCTCTTCATCTCCTAATGATGAATTACTATAAGTCATTGATCGGAGACAACAGGCTATGGAGAATAATATTAATGCAACTATGAATGTTTTGACTTCTACTTTACAAACTCTTGTCTCACAGATTGGATCAATGAACAACTCCAACAACCAGTCTTCAAGCTCTGGTGGACTCCCCTCTCAACCATTACCCAACCCAAAGGGTGGTATTAATGCCATCACCCTAAGGTCTGGAACCACACTGCAGGAGAGAAATCAGGAGGAGCAAAGCCTACCAAAACACGCCTCAGCTGAAGAGGTAGTAGAATTAGAAAATGTTGAAGAGGAAGAGGACATACAGGACATTGTTGAGAAAGAAGAAGCTCAACCACAGGAGGAAACACCAAAAGGCGCAGACACTGCAGAAAACACCACTCCCATTCCATTTCCACAACTTGCAAGGAAGCCCAGGAAGCAGTTGGAACCTGACCCCAAAATGGTAGAAATCTTAAAAAAGGTTGAGGTAACTGTTCCCCTTTTTGATGTCATTCAACAGGTACCTAAATATGCAAAGTTTCTAAAAGATTTATGCATACATAAAGACAAAATTAATGAATTAGAAACTATTCCTTTAGGAAGTTCTATATCTGCTTTAATGGGAAATTTACCTAAAAAATGTAGTGACCCAGGTCCTTGTATAGTTAGTTGTACTATTGGTGGTGTGGTAATTTATGATTGCATGTGTGATTTGGGAGCATGTGTTAGTATAATGCCTTTATCTGTATATGATGTTTTAAGGCTCCCTCCCTTAAAAAGGTCGGCAACTCGTTTTGTGTTAGCAGATAAAAGCATTATTACAGTGGCTGGAGTTGCTGAAGATGTTTTAGTAAACATTAAAGGGCTCACATTTCCCACTGATTTTTATATCTTGGAGATGCCCAACAATGACTCAGATAAGCCATCATCAATCCTACTTGGTAGACCATTCCTGAAGACATCAAGATTCAAATTAGATGCTTTTTCAGGAACATATTCTTTTGAAATAGATGGCCGAATAGTAATCTTCAATTTGAATGGAGTCACAAACAACCCTCCAAAAGATCATTCTATCTTCCAGTGTGATATCATAGATGAAACTGTAGCTAAAACTCACCAGGAAGAGTTGGAAGAACAGTACACAGAACAAGGTCCAAGTGTAGGGACTCTATTAACTGACAATAAGGGCACTTCAGCAATTTCACAAGCTCCAAACACTCCAGAGCCTGCCCATGACCAAAAGATAGAATTGAAACCTCTCCCTCCACATCTCAAATACGCTTATCTTGAAGATGGGCAGAAGTTTCCAGTTATTATTGCACAGGACCTCACTCCTGAACAGGAAGAGCAGTTACTTAATGTGCTGAGAAAGCACAAGAAAGCAATTGGGTGGAGTTTGGCAGACATAGTAGGCATCAACCCTCAAGTATGTGACCACAGAATATTTTTAGAGGAAGGAGCAAGACCTGTCCGCAAACCCCAAAGAAGACTGAATCCCACTATTTTGAAAGTTGTCAAAAAGGAAGTGACCAGACTATTGGAAGCAGGTATCATTTATCCCATTTCAGACAGTGAATGGGTTAGCCCAGTACAAGTGGTGTCCAAGAAGTCTGGAGTCACTACAGTGAAGAATGAGCATGGAGAGCTCATAGCAACCAGAGTACAGAACGCTTGGAGAGTCTGCATTGATTACAGGCGTCTCAACCAAGCTACTCGCAAGGATCACTACCCACTTCCATTCATTGATCAAATGCTGGATCGCCTGTCAGGTAAATCACATTATTGCTTTTTAGAAGGTTACATAGGTTATTTCCAGATTCATATAGCTCTTGAGAATCAGGAAAAGACTACTTTTACATGTCTTTTTGGGACTTATGCTTACAAGAGAATGCTCTTTGGCTTGTGCAATGCACCAGCTACTTTCCAGAGGTGCATGATGAGTCTTTTCTCTGATCTAATTGAGGACTGTATGGAGGTTTTTATGGATGATTTTAGCGTTTATGGTGATTCTTTTAGCCTTTGCTTAGATGGATTATCTAGAGTATTAGATAGATGTGTCAGTACAAACCTTGTATTAAATTTCGAAAAATGTCACTTTATGGTAAAACAAGGGATTGTATTAGGACATGTCGTATCTAATACTGGCATTTCTGTAGACCCAGCAAAGGTGAATGTTATTTCTAGTTTACCTTACCCCTCCTCTGTGAGGGAAGTCCGTTCGTTCCTTGGCCATGCAGGTTTTTACAGGAGATTTATTAAGGACTTCAGTAAGGTAGCACTTCCCTTATCCAGATTACTGCAGAAGGATATTGAGTTCGAGTTCAGTCAGAATTGCAAACAAGCGTTTGATAAGCTGAAGACCGACCTGACTCAAGCTCCAATTGTGTGAGGACCGGACTGGAGCCAGCCGTTTGAAATCATGTGCGATGCTTCCAACCATGCAGTAGGAGCAGCGCTGGCTCAGCGTGAAGGTAAAGATCCTTTTGTTATTGCTTATGCGTCTAAGACTTTAGACGCTTCCCAGTCCAATTATACTACTGAGAAAGAGCTTCTTGCTATTATTTTTGCTCTGGATAAATTTGGAGCTTATTTACTTGGTACTAGAGTAGTAGTGTATTCGGACCATGCAACTTTAAAGTATCTATTAGCTAAAAAGGAGTCCAAACCAAGGCTCATACGTTGGATACTGCTATTACAAGAATTTGATTTAGAAATAAAGGATAGGAGTGGTAACCAGAATCTAGTGGCAGACCACTTAAGTCGCCTTGAGCACATTAAGGATGATTCTGCTCCTATAGATGATAATTTTCCATTTGATAACCTACAAGCAGTATCTGAAGTAGCACCTTGGTACGCACTTGTAGCTAATTATCTAGTTAGTCGCACATTTCCTCCACACTTTTCTAAGCATCAAAGGGACAAGCTGAAAAGCGAGTCTAAATATTATATATGGGATGACCCATATTTGTGGAGATGTGGCGCTGATCAGGTAATTAGACGTTGTGTGCCTCAATCAGAATTCCAGTCCATTTTAGAGGCCTGCCACTCATCTGAGAGTGGAGGACATTTTGGCCCTCAAAGAATAGCTAGAAAGATCTTAGACTGTGGATTCTGGTGGTCTACTCTTTTTAGAGATGTTGCTGAGTTTTGTAAATTTTGTCTCCCATGCCAAAAATATGGTAACATATCTAGGAGGGATGAGATGCCCCAACAAATTATGCTTTTTGTGAAATTTTTGATGTTTGTGGCATTGACTTCATGGGTCCGTTTCCAAATTCTAATGATCATTTTTATATATTGTTAGCTGTGGATTACGTTTCCAAATGGGTGGAAGCAATTCCTACCCGCACTGATGATGCTAACACTATTGTTTCCTTTGTGAGAAACCATATTATTTGCCGCTTTGGATCACCACGAGCAATCGTGAGCGATCAAGGCACCCATTTTTGTAACAAGAGACTCACAGGATTAATGAAGAAGCATGGGATAATTCATAAGGTTGCAACAGCATACCATCCTCAAACCAATGGGCAAGTCGAGGTGTCAAACAGAGAGATAAAGTGTATCTTGCAGAAGATAGTCAAACCTCATAGAAAAGACTGGAGCACCAGGCTACAAGATG
>NW_026264909.1:2040706-2042149 GCF_000817695.3 Arachis duranensis
GCTTAGTTTATGGAAAAGCTTGTCATCTCCCAGTTGAAGTAGAGCATAGAGCCTTTTGGGCAGTCAAGGAGTGCAACATGGGATTTGAGGAAGCCAGAGCTGAAAGAAAGTTGCAACTGCAAGAACTGGAGAGCCTTCGCCTAGAAGCTTATAAGAACTCACGAATATACAAGGAGAAGATGAAGGGTGTACATGATCAGCACATCAAGAAAAAGGAGTTCCAGCCTGGGGATTTAGTCCTCCTTTACAAATCTCGACTGAGGCTCATGCCAGGCAAATTGAGATCAAGATGGGAAGGTCCATACAGAGTAGAGAAGGCCGAACCATACAGAGTTTATCACCTCAGCCACCCTTCAAGCTCTGAACTTATCAAAGTTAATGGACAACGTCTGAAGCTGTATCATGGTGGTGGACGAAATTGTGATCCTCAAAGTTGGCCTCTTTGTATTTGTATGAAATCAAAAATACCCCAAAGAGATCATGGTGTGATAAATTAGGATCTTAATAATCCCTGGTGTGATCATAACTCCGTTCAACTTAACCAGCAAGTGTACTGGGTCATCCAAGTAATACCTTACGTGAGTAAGGGTCGATCCCACAGAGATTGTTGGTATGAAGCAAGCTATGGTCACCTTGTAAATCTCAGTTAGGCAGATTAAATTGGTTTATGATGAGTTCGAAAATTAATAATAAATAGAAAATAAAAGGGATAAAAATACTTATGTAAATCAATAGTGGAAATTTCAGATAGCCGTATGGAGATGCTGTGCTCCTCTTGAATCACTACTTTCTTATTACATTCATCCAATCCTTCTTACTCCTTTCCATGGCAAGCTGTATGTAGGGCATCACCGTTGTCAATGGCTACATCCCATCCACGGAAGTGGTTGTCAGTCACGTGCGTTCATAGGTGAGAATGATGATGAGTGTCACGAATCATCACATTCATCAAAGTGTTGTGCAACGTATATCTTGGAATAAGAATAAAAGAGAATTGAATAGAAAGTAATGGTAATTGTATTGAAACTTGAGGTACAGCAGAGCTCGACACCCTTAATATATGGTGTGCAGAAACTCCACTGTTGAAAATACATAAGTGAAAGGTTCAGGCATGGCCGAATGGCCAGCCTCCTGAATGATCAAGAGACCGAATGATCAAAGACTACAAAGCCAAAAGATTAAACTGTCAAAAGATGTCTAATACAATAGTAACTTATCCTATTTATACTAGACTAGCTACTAGGGTTTACATGAGCAAGTAATTGATGCATAAATCCACTTTCGGGGCCCACTTGGTGTATGTTTGGGCTGAGCTTGATCTATCCACGAGCTGAGGCTCCTCTTGGAGTTGAACGCCAAGTTATAACGTGTTTTGGGCGTTCAACTCCGGGTCGTGACGTGTTTCTGGCGTTTAACTCCAGACAGCAGCATGTACTTGGCGTT
>NW_026264909.1:2042235-2042595 GCF_000817695.3 Arachis duranensis
CTATTGCTGGAAAGCTCTGGATGTCTACTTTCCAACGCCGTTGAGAGCGCACCATTTGAAGTTCTGTAGCTCCAGAAAATCCATTTCGAGTGCAGGGAGGTCAGATTCCAACAGCATCAGCAGTCCTTTTGTCAGCCTTTTCCAGAGTTTTGCTCAAGTCCCTTAATTTCAGCCAGAAATTACCTGAAATCACAGAAAAATACACAAACTCATAGTAAAGTCCAGAAATGTGAATTTAACATAAAAACTAATGAAAACATCCCTAAAGGTAGCTTGAACTTACTAAAAACTACCTAAAAAGAATGCCAAAAAGCGTATAAATTATCCGCTCATCACGGAGCTGACCCACTGCATCTACCC
>NW_026264909.1:2042616-2043926 GCF_000817695.3 Arachis duranensis
AACACCAAACTTAAATTGTTGCTTGTCCCCAAGCAACTGAAAATAAATTAGGATAAAAAGAAGAGAATATACTATAATTCCCAAAATATCAAAGAATATTAATTCTAATTAGATGAGCGGGACTTGCAGCTTTTTGCTTCTGAACAGTTTTGGCATCTCACTTTCTCCTTTGAAGTTTAGAATGATTGGCTTCTCTACGAACTTAGAATTTCGGATAGTGTTATTGATTCTCCTAGTTAAGTATGTTGATTCTTGAACACAGCTACTTATGAGTCTTGGTCGTGGCCCTAAGCATTTTGTTTTCCAGTATTACCACCAGATACATAAATGCCACAGACACATGACTGGGTGAACCTTTTCAGATTGTGACTCCAAGCTTTTCACTTGGACCTTCATGACACAAACACATGGTTAGGGACAGCTTGATTTAGCCGCTTAGCCTTGGATTTTATTTCCTTGGGCCCTCCTATCCATTGATGCTCAAAGCCTTGGATCCTTTTTACCCTTGCCTTTTGGTTTTAAGGGCTATTGGCTTTTTCTGCTTGCTTTTTCTTTTTCTTTCTATTTTTTTTGCCACTTTTTTTTTCGCACAAGCTTTTGCTTTTTCACTGCTTTTTCTTGCTTCAAGAATTAATTTTATGATTTTTCAGATTATCAATAACATTTCTCTTTGTTCCTCATTCTTTCAAGAGCCAACAATTTTAACATTCATAAACAACAAGATCAAAAATATGCATTGTTCAATCATTCATTCAGAAAACAACAAGTATTGTCACCACACCAATATAATTAAACTAAATTCAAGGATAAATTCGAAATTCATGTACTTCTTGTTCTTTTGAATTAAAACATTTTTCATTTAAGAGAGGTGAAGGATTAATGGATTTTATTCATGGCTTTAAAACATGGTTACTACATACTAATGATCATGAAGTAAAGACACAAAACATAGACAAACACAACATAAAAACCGAAAAGCAGAAAGAAATAAGAACAAGGAATGAATCCACCTTTAGTGGCGTCTTCCTCTTGAAGGACCAACAATGTCCTTAAGCTCTTCTATGTCCCTTCCTTGCCTTTGTTGCTCCTCCCTCATTGCTCTTTGATCTTCTCTTATTTCATGGAGAATGATGGAGTGCTCGTGATGTTCCACCCTTAATTGTTCAACATTGTGGCTCAAATCTTCTAAGGAAGTGTTGAGTTGTTCCCAATAGTTGTTGGGAGGAAACTGCATCCCTTGAGGCATCTCAGGGATTTCTTGATGATGAGCTTCCTCATGCATCTCTTGAGAACCGTGAAGGATCTCTCTT
>NW_026264909.1:2044142-2044482 GCF_000817695.3 Arachis duranensis
CTCTTCAATCATGATGCTATGAATCATGATGGCCCGATCCACAGTAACTTCAGATCGGTTGCTAGTGGGAATGATGGAGCGTTAAATGAACTCCAACCATCCTCTAGCCACAAGCTTGAGGTCCAGTCTTCTTAGTTAAGACTTCCCAACCTCTTCTTCGGATCTCATGTCGGATCTCCGGATACTCATTTTTCTTGAGCTTGAAAGGGACCTCAGGGATCACCTTCTTCTTGGCCACAACTTCATAGAAGTGGTCTTGATGGGCTTTTGAGATGAATCTCTCCATCTCCCATGACTCAGAGGTGAAAGCTTTTGTCTTCCCTTTCCTCTTTCTAGAGGT
>NW_026264909.1:2044566-2046033 GCF_000817695.3 Arachis duranensis
AAAAAAGATTATGCTTTGACCACACCAAACTTAAAAGATTGCTCGTCCTCGAGCAAGAGAAGAAAGAAGAGAAGAAGAAAAAGAAGAAGAAAATATGGTAGAGAGGGAGAGATGTAGGTTCGGCCAAGGTGAAGAAGAGGGGGTTTTGTTTTGTGAAAATGAAGTAGAATGGAGGGGTATATATAGGGAGAGGGGGGAGTGTATGTTCGTCCATTTAGGGTGGGAATGGGTGGGAAAATGGTTTTGAATTTTTTTGAAGGTAGGTGGGGTTTATGGGGAAGAGTGGATGGATGTGAGTGGTGAAGGGGGTGATTGGGAAGAGGAATTGAGGTGATTGGTGAAGAGTGTTGGAAAGTATGACATGGGGAATACTCATCACAAAATAGGATTAGGAGGTAAGGTGGGAATATAGTAGGTGGGGATCCTGTGGGGTCCACAGATCCTGAGGTGTCAAGGAATTCCATCCCTGCACCAAATAGGCATGTAAATTGCCTTTGCACACCATTCTGGCGTTTAAACACCGTGTGGTGCACATTCTGGGCGTTCAACACCCATGTAAAGCATGTTTCTGGCGTTGAACGCCAGTTTCATGCTTGTTACTGGCGTTCAGCGCCAGCTTTTGTGTAAAGCATGTTTCAGGCATTGAACGCCAGTTTCATGCTTGTTACTGGCGTTCAGCGCCAGAATGTTGCTTGTTTCTGGCGTTCAGCGCCAGGTTGATGCTCTGTTCTGGCATTGAACGCCAGCCAGATGCTCCTTACTGGCGTTGAACGCCAACCTGTGCTTCCTCCAGGGTGTGATTTTTCTTCTGCTATTTTTTTATTCTGTTTTTAATTTTTATATTTTTTTCGTGACTCCTCATGATCATGTACCTAATAAAACACAAAATAAAAATAGAATAATATAAAATAAAAATTAGATAAAATTGGGTTGCCTCCCAACAAGCGCTTCTTTAATGTCAATAGCTTGACAGTGGCTCTCATGGAGCCACAAGGTGATCAGGTCAATGTTGTATAGTCCCAACACCAAACTTAGAGTTTGGACATGGGATCTTAACACCAAACTTAGAGTTTGGTTGTGGCCTCACAACACCAAACTTAGAGTTTGACTGTGGGGGCTCTTCTTGACTCTGAACTGAGAGAAGCTCTTGATGCTTACTCTCTTTTGTCACAGAGGGATGGCCATGTGCCTTAAACACAAGGTAGTCCCCATTCATTTGAAGGACTATTTCACATCTGTTGACATCTATCACAGCTTCTGCTGTGGCTAGGAAAGGTCTTCCAAGGATGATGCATTCATCCTCTTTCTTCCTAGTGTCTATGATTATGAAATCAGCAGGGATGTAAAGGCCTTCAACCTTTACTAACACGTCCTCTACTATTCCATAAGCTTGTCTCAATGACTTGTCTGCCAATTGTAATGAGAACAAGGCAGGTTGTACCTCAATGATCCCCAGCTTCTCCATTA
>NW_026264909.1:2047137-2049724 GCF_000817695.3 Arachis duranensis
TTTCCCAAGCTTTATAGAGGGATTCACCATCTTTTTGTTTGAAGGTTTGAACATCCACTCTCAGCTTGCTCAGCTTTTGAGGAGGAAAGAATTTATCCAAGAAGGCTGTGACCAGCTTATCCCAGGAGTCCAGGCTATCCTTAGGTTGTGAATCCAACCATATTCTAGCTCTGTCTCTTACAGCAAAAGGGAAAAGCATGAGCCTGTAGACTTCAGGATCTATTCCATTAGTCTTAATAGTCTTATAGATCTGCAAGAACTCAGTTAAAAACTGGTAAGGATCTTCAGAGGGAAGTCCATAAAACTTGCAGTTTTGTTGCATTAAGGCAACTAGCTGAGGTTTCAGCTCAAAATTATTGGCTCCAATGGCAGGAATGGAGATGCTTCTTCCATCAAATTTGGACACTGGCTTTGTGAAGTCACCAAGCATTCTCCTTGCATTATTATTGTTTTCGGCTGCCATTTCCTTCTCTTGTTCTAATGTTTCTGAAAGGTTACCTTTAGATTGTTGTAACTTAGCTTCTCTTAATTTTCTCTTCAGAGTCCTTTCAGGTTCTGGATCAATTTCAATAAGAGTGCCTTTATCCTTGTTCCTGCTCATATGAAAGAGAAGAAAACAAGAAAAGAAAGAGGAATCCTCTATGTCACAGTATAGAGATTCCTTTATGTTAGTAGAAAAAGAAAAGGGAGAAGAATGAAGAATAGTGGGTTTGGATATTTAGGTGAAGAGAGATGAAGAGAAGTGTTAGTAATTAAATAATTAAATAGAATAAGAGAGAAGAGATAGAAAATTCGAGAACAATTTTTAAAAAAAAAGGGTTAGTAATTTTCGAAAATTAGAGATAAGAAAATATTAAAATTAAAATTTAAAACAAAAAGAATTTTTGAAAAAGAGATGAGATATTTTCGAAAATTAGAGAGGGAAAAGTAGTTAGGTGATTTTGAAAAAGATAAGAAACAAACAAAAAGTCAAAGAGTTAGTTGAAAAAGATATTAAAATCAAATTTGAAAAGACAAAAAGATAAGAAGTTAGATAAGATATTTTAAAATCAAATTTTTGAAAAAGATATAATTTTAAAAAAGATAAGATAAAAAGATAAGATTTTAAAAAAAAGGATATTTTGAAAAAGATTTATTTTTTTTTAAATGACTTAACTAACAAGAAACTACAAGATAAGATTCTAGAACTTAAAGATTGAACCTTTCTTAACAAGAAAGTAACAAACTTCAAATTTTTGAACCAATCACATTAATTGTTACCTAATTTTTGAAAATTAGATGTAAAGATAAGAAAAAGATTTTGAAAATATTTTAAAAAAGAATTTTGAAATTTTCGAGAAATAGAAAAAAAATGAAAAAGATAGATTTTGAAAAGATAAGATTTTTAAAAATGAAAATTTGACTTGACTTGTAAGAAACAACTAATTTTGAAAATTTTTGACTAAGTCAACTCAAATTTTCGAAAATTATGAGAAAAATAAGGAAAAGATATTTTTTTTATTTTTTGAAGTTTTAATTATGAGAGAGAAAGACACAAACATGACCCAAAACATGAAAATTTTGGATCAAAACACTTAATGCATGCAAGAACACTATGAATGTCAAGATGAACACCAAGAACACTTTGAAGATCATGATGAACATCAAGAACATATTTTTGAAAAAATTTTTTATGCAAAGAAAACATGGAAGACACCAAACTTAGAAATCTTTAATGCATGGACTCTAACAAACAAAAAATGCATATGAAAAACAAGAAAATACACCAAACAAGAAAACATCAAGATCAAACAAGAGGACTTACCATGAACAACTTGAAGATCATGAAGAACACTATGAATGCATGAATTTTTCGAAAAAAATGCAAGAAAAATTTTTAAAGCATGCAATTGACACCAAACTTAAAATTTGACTCACGACTCAAACAAGAACACAAAATATTTTTTGGTTTTTATGATTTTATGATTTTTTTGGATTTTTATTAATTTTTTTTTCGAAAATATTTTTGGAAAAACGAAAAAAGAAAAGAAAATTTTGAAAAACATTTTTGAAAAATTTTGAAAAGAAAATTATCTAATCTGAGCAACAAGATGAACCGTCAGTTGTCCATACTCGAATAATCCCCGGCAACGACGCTAAAAACTTGGTGGACGAAATTGTGATCCTCAAAGTTGGTCTCTTTGTATTTGTATGAAATCAAAAATACCCCAAAGAGATCATGGTGTGATAAATTGGGATCTTAATAATCCCTGGTGTGATCATAACTCCGTTCAACTTAACCAGCAAGTGTACTGGGTCATCCAAGTAATACCTTACGTGAGTAAGGGTCGATCCCACAGAGATTGTTGGTATGAAGCAAGCTATGGTCACCTTGTAAATCTCAGTTAGGCAGATTAAATTGGTTTATGATGAGTTCGAAAATTAATAATAAATAGAAAATAAAAGGGATAGAAATACTTATGTAAATCAATAGTGGAAATTTCAGATAGGCGTATGGAGATGCTGTGCTCCTCTTGAATCTCTACTTTCTTATTACATTCATCCAATCCTTCTTACTCCCTTCCATGGCAAGCTGTATGTAGGGCAT
>NW_026264909.1:2050065-2050209 GCF_000817695.3 Arachis duranensis
GACACCCTTAATATATGGTGTGCAGAAACTCCACTGTTGAAAATACATAAGTGAAAGGTTCAGGCATGGCCGAATGGCCAGCCTCCTGAATGATCAAGAGACCGAATGATCAAAGACTACAAAGTCAAAAGATTAAACTGTCAA